>NW_027313120.1:0-23568 GCF_040954645.1 Diabrotica undecimpunctata
ACGCGCTATCTCAGAGTTATAGCTGAACACAATGGCAACATTTTGGTAACCTTTCAAAACCTCATAACTTAAAACTGTACTACTGCACGTAACGTATCACGTACTGCACAATTAATTGCAAAGCTACTAATCTTCCATAACAAGACGAAAAACCAAAGAACATTTCAAATTTGTCGAAAAATTTGGACATAACGCCTACCGCTCTTGACCACGCCTCAGCGAGGAACGAGTTTAATTTTAAAAATCATTCGTTTCCCAACTTGGTATAAACAAATCACAAGACGGCAACGGAACGCAAAATATTTATTTGAAAACACAGTATCGAGCGGTTGAACGATCAAAGAATGCTGAGAAAATACACATGTGTGAAATAATAAACAAGCTACTAAATGGTTTATTTCGACCTCGGTGACGCTAAGATGAATTAAAAGAATTCGGTGTTTGAAGTTAAAAGAATCCTCAACTGTCTGTTAAGAAACCATATATCCAGAACAAATGACTGTTTGCTGTGCTTTATGGTCTGGTGAAATCATTAGACCGTACTTCTTTAAAAACGATGCGTGCCAGAAGGTTACAGTCAATAGTGACTGCTATAGAGCCATGATTACTGCCTTTTTCATTCCACAATTAAACAACCATGATGGTACGAGCTGTGGTTTCAATAAGATGGCGCAACATGTCATACAGCTCGTGCCACAATTGATTTATTAATAAAACGTTTAGTAACCATATAGATTTCCGTTTCGTACCGGTGAATTGGCCTCCAAGATGGTGGGATTTAACACTACTAGACTATTTTATGTGGAAATATGTAAAAGTGCTATCTACGGTGATAAGCATGAAACGAGTGGCGACTTGGAGGCCAAAATTCACTGCGTTATTGCCGATATACGGCAACAAATATTGGAAAAAGTAAGCGAAAATGAACCTCAAGATAAGACTACGACGACGGTTATATGTCAGAAATCACATTTAAGTCAAAAAGTCAAAAGATTATCTTTCGAATAAAGTCATTTTAATGTCAATTTAGAAAAATCATATTTGTTTTATTCCATTTAAAAGTTCTATATCTCCAAAAAACACCATTTAATATAATTAAATTTACTATCAAATATTATTTATTTATATTTTATTATAATTTAATATTTCGTTTCAATTTAGCAGGTCTCTCTGAACGTCAAAAAGTAATCAACGTATGCTTTGTTAATACTTCGACAGGTAGCGTTAGATGCAAACAATAATTCATTGAATTATTTTAGTACAATATAATTTATCTTAAAAATAATAAAATTACTTTAATTTTAAAAATATAAAAAACAGTATAAAGCTTCACGCTAGTCTACTGTACTGCTTTCTGTAACAATTATTTTTTGTTTAACAACTTCCTCTCCCGGATTCCACAAAATTAAACTAATGCAACTTTCAAGTTTATAAATTGTTACTTAAGATGTGCCTACTAATTTTCGTCAACGCTTTACCTATTTAGTTACAGACCAATTACCATGTTGAAGTCGTTAATAAATTGGCGTCGTTAAAGCAGGTAAAAAGCTAGAAAAAACCTGGAAACTAATTTGAAGTTACTGATGTGCTATATCATTATTTATTTTAAAAATCTAAACATAAAAACTAACTCTGAGAAGGCCAAGAAATAATTCATGATTAAAGAATATTTTCAGAAAAGCTAAGATAAATTTATGAAAAATAATGCTATCGGGAGAAATATACAATAAGTGGAAAAAATATTCAAGTGGTCAAGTTTTTTTTTCCTTGGTTTCATGTCATATTTTTAGTTTGACTTTTTTTGTTGTTGTCTGTGTTGGCGCATAAGAATAAACAGAAACTAACCTTCTGGAAGATCGAAGAAAATTACCCACAAGAAGATGAAATCGGACAAAGATTCTTCAGTAGCCTTAAATGACGAAGTAGAGGAACAGACGACGCAAAGCCCTGCCTTTACACAATACAGTATAAGTTATATCTTACAATATTTAGGATAGTTATTAAGAAATGGTCCTTATTGTACAAGTCTTGTTCTTTTTCTAGAGCTGATTCCACTAATGGAGGTTGGTTATAACTAGACTTATTGTTCTGAAGCTTAGTGTTGCCCAAAATCGGTCTTGGTCTTGCAGTCTTGGTCTTGTTCTTGCGTTTTCGCAAGACCAAGACCGCCTAATTTAGCAAGACCAAGACCAAGACTGACCGTGCAAGATTTACGCAAGAACAAGACTAAGCCTGCGAGACTCTTGCGTCTTGCAGTTAGGACGCAGTGTCGTTTTAGCGAGTATTGTAGTTCGGGTATATGTTTAAATACTCTATGAGACCCAAAAAAATATGTAATAAAAATTTAAAAAACTGGACTTATGAGCATAACGAACAATACCATAAACATACATCAAAATCATCAATCAAAATATTCATTAAAAACAACACATTTGACAAGTGCTCAGAGATCATAATTCCAATGTAAAAATAAAATATTTTGTACATTCTTTTCCAGCATACGACTTCTTCGTTCTGAAATTAATTGTCCAGATTTATAGCCGCCCTCTAATCATAAAATAATCTTGCATTGATACGTCGACAGTAATATCGTATCGAAATTTTTTAAAAATATGTCACCTTAGCTATAAAAAATATAACACTTATTATTACGGACACCCACTTCCCACTTAATAATTCAATTTTTTTCCCATTACAATTTAGTTAGGAGGAATCTAATTAAACAAATCTTATCGGCCTAAGACTAAACATTGTTTCTGCTGAGTGTGCGATGAGATCATTCGGTTAAACCAAATTGGCTGAAAGAGCGCGATAATATTCAAAAGTTTAACAGATAATGTAGCTTACCGTGTAAACAAAATACCAAAGTAACGATATATTATAATTCCCGGTTTGTTATTAGATACTTAGGGTATTGAATAGTAACGGTCATTTATAGTAGTAGGTACTTTTTCGACATCACTAAACTTCATTTGACAAGTTTACAATTTGACATGGGGGACAAAGATTCAAATAGTTTTAAAATAGTCGGAGCAGTGAGCGTTGGAATTATAGATATAAAAGACCTAAAAGCAAATTTGATGAGTTTTTCGAAATAATTTATGCATCCGAAATTGCTTTGTTTGAATTGTGCCTACATAGAAAGGTTAAAATGAAAATGAAAAACAGAAACACTTCAGGTTTAAGGAAGCATATAATATCTTTTCACAAAAAAGAATTACCTACAAATATTTCTTCCTGAAAAACCAAAATTCTGGTTCCCAAAAAAATATTCCTACTACTTTGGTAAATTAATGTATTTATTAAGTAGATATCTCCTTAATTTAAAATAACTTCTTTTGATTATCATTACTTTCTTACCTATTCTTTATTTTTTCAAGTTATTTTTTTATATAAAAGTAGAGCTAAGATTGTTAATAACATTTATGTTGCTTTAATAAGTGGATTATAGTTTGTTATCTTATCACCTAAAGAATATGTGCCCTTGATACCTGTATTTGGAATTGTGCCAGGTACCAATCTTTTTTAAGATTTTCATTTCATATATGGTGGAGGTCCATCAATACCTTTCTAGACAGAAAATGTTCTTTAAAGTACAGTAAAGTTTATGTCATTAATTTGGGTTTTTTTGTGTTTTAACCATGTTTGATTGACTTTCATGGGGCATGGTAGATAGCTGGGTTAGTTAGAGTATAGGCACGGATCGCTTAGATAGTGGCTTCAAACTTCCTCAGTAACGTTTAATAAATAGCAATAGGCTAATGGGTAACTGCAAGACTTGCAATACTCTTGCTGCAAGACCAAGATCAAGACCAAGACCGGGAGTGCAATACCAAGACCAAGACCAAGACCAGGTGTATTTGCGCAAGACCAAGACCAAGACTGTCGAAGTCTCGTCTTGTTCTTGCATTTGGGCAACACTACTGAAGCTATTTTCTTGTGGCATTTTAAATTAATTACTATATATATGGAAATAAGCCACAATTAAAGGTTAAAGTACGTTTATTGACGTTTCAATTTCCTTTTCGGAAATCGTTCTCAAAATACAAACAATAGTAAAATTACTATTTAAATGGGAATAAGCCACAATTAAAGGTTAAAGTACGTGTATTGACGTTTCAATTTCCACTTCGGAAATCGTTCTCAAAATACAAACAATAGTAAATTTACTATAGTAATATAGTAGTATAGCATATTTTGCATATAATGCATAAAAAATGCAAAAATGTCAATTTTTGGATATTTTAATAAAAGTGAGCATAAATTGCAAATTTAAAAATTTACTGTTACACTCAGTTTCATCTCTTTTTGTTGTTTGTTAATGACTTTATGTGGGCGCTTTTCCTTTACTTAAAAATATATTGAAAGCTTCGTAACTTGTAATTTATAGAAGATATTTCTATCTTTTAGTCTTAATTTGTTCTATTTTTTCCATATCATCTGTATAGGCCATATATCTTTTATTAATTTCGTGTATTAAATTATCTTTTATAATCTATTTCTAATAAGTGTAGAGTAATAAAATCTCATGAAGTATTCAAAAGCGCTACAGGGTAATCCGTCAATAATCCGTCAATAAATTCCGTCCGCATTGCAAAATTCTGTCGTTTCATAAAGAGCAGGTAGGTATCACCCTGTTTTAAGGGATTAGTCCATTGTTATCGACAGATAAACACTGAGCCAGAGGCGCGCTAGTGGGTTAATTGACAAAAGAATATGCATTCTTAAAAATCATATTAAAGGAAATAAAAATGTAATACAGCAGAACAGTGTTATTAAAAAAATATAAAATGTAACAATAAAATATATACGAACCGAAATCGGGAAATACTCACAAACACACACGAATGAACTTTACATATTGAAACACTTGTGGGGAGTTTAAATCAATTTATTCACAAAAACTACAAAAACTTTACTGGATACGTTATTACAATTCTACATCACTATAGTCTTCATCCGAAGAACTGTCATCATCCCCTGGTGTTATAATTATAGGGTCAACCACCTGATCGACCAAGTTGTCCAGTTCCCACATTTTATCTTCCTCTTTTAAAACATGCTGGATTGCTTTTTGCCAGTTTTCTGATGTGATTTCCATAATGGCTTGATCAAACAATACCTTGACATCTTTCATTTTAAATGTGGTATTGTGCCTTGCAACATATCCTTTAACTTGTGCCCATATAAGTTCTATGGGATTTAATTCGCAATGATATGGCGGTAGGCGTAGCACAGTTACTTTATACTTTTCTGCTACATCTTCTACGGCATATTTTATGAAGCGAGATTTATGTTGTTTTACTACGGCTAGTAGTTCCTTCTTTATTGAATTCGTCTCAAACTGAATACCTTTATTTGACAGCCAGTTAATAATTTCTTGCTTTCTCCAAGCTGAAGTTGGTACCTTCTCTATGCGCCTTGAATGGTAGCTTGCATTATCCATAACCACGACCGAATCAGCTGGAAGAAATTTTAACATTTCCCCGAAGTAGTCTTCGAAGACATCCGAATTCATGTCCTCATGATAATCTCCCGTCCGACACGACTCAAAGCTTAACAAACCTTCTTTTAAAAATCCTTCTTCGCTTCCAATGTGAGCAATTATAAGCCTCTTCCCTTTTCCCGAAGGCACTTTAATACCCGTCGAAAGGCCTTCTATGAAAGCTTGGCGAGCACTTGTTACATTTTTATCTTGCCACATTTTTTGGACTATATAAAATTCGTTTATCCACGTCTCATCAAGATAAAAAATTTTCTTGTGCTCTCTGCGGTACTGTTTTATAGTTCTCAAATATTTTCGTCTCCAGCAAATGATTTCATCACTTTCCAGTAATAGTGCCTTTCGATTGTGCTTTTCCCAGGAAAAATTCATACTTTTTAAAGTTTTCCATAAAAGTTTTCTGGATATCAAAGGAATATCGTTATCTTGGCTTATCTCCATTAGTATTTTGTCAAGGGTGGGTATTTCCTTTTTAAAATAAAACGAATGAACTTTTCTTCGAATGTCACGTTTGGTGTCTTCACCTAAGATTTTTATTGGTCTTCCTGATTTTCTCTTGCATGGACTTAACTGGCCTGATATCTTTCTTTCTCGCAATAATTTAAAAATCGTGGACTGTCCAATTCCAGTCATTCGGGCACATCGCTCAACACTTTCTTGCACAGACAAACTAGGGTGATCGTGTTTTATGCAATCATATACATTTAAAATTATAACTTTTTCACTAACAGATAGCGGAGAATTTTTTACACCTCTTTTCTTTGGAGTAAATGTCGCCATTTTATAACTTTTTCACTATTTCTATATCACAATATTACTGTACGTTTAATTGGTGTAGTAACAATTACTAACTCGAATGTCGAATGTCGAATGATAATAATAAAAGGTGCGTCATACCCTTATCAGTTTCTTCTAATGCTTTTATTCGTTCAGTAAGGAAGTGAATTTGTTTTTATAAATAAAAATGTAATTAGCTTTAATGACCATATAATGGAATACGAGTTTGAAGAATAAGTTAATCGAAAAATTAAATAAAATTGGTTATCACAAAATATCCAAAATATGATATTTTGAGGTACACCAATTTTTGACGACGAAGTTGACATCCGTCCATTTGCCTACGCCCATGACGACACCGAAATTCAGGCAAATTTTATGACACTTCATGATTTATTACTCTACACTCATTTGAAACCAATTATAGATGCTTTAAATTTTGGTAATTTTATTTTTCGCAAAGTACGTAAAGTTCATTCTACTTTCTTATTAAATCGTAATAAACAACATCAAAGTAGCTCCTAAAAAGATCGATTAAATCCTAAAACATTTGAAAAGACTTACAGTACACCACTTCTCGTGTACGAAGAGACGGGAAGAGCTCAATAGATACACCAATACGAGAGATTTTAGTGGTTTTCTTGGATAAAAGCGTTTTTTGCTTCGTTAGAACAATTCCCGGATACTTTAGTTTTTTTTTTGTTCTATGCACGTACGCGGATTAAAGGTCACGAAACACAAAGCTTGCTCAAGCTTCCGTGTATTTCAGACCACGTTTTGTTTTGCTGACCTCACAATACTTTGTATAGGCATCTTTGATGCAATGGTGCAATGGAAAATTGTGGTTTTTATATTGTGCTTATCAAATTATTCTATTTAAAAATGTTGAAAGTTGAATGAATATTTTAATTGAAGTTTTATCTGACTATAAAAAATTATAAAATCAGTTGAGTAATTTGTTTAAAAATATATTTATACAAACAAAGCTTACATGCGTCTTTTAAAGTTCTTCGTAAAAATAATAATTTTTTTAGGGGTTATCTTTAACTTTTTATCGGACAAATTCCATTTAAATTTCTATGAAAAGTATTATTGGTGACTATTTATGGGTCTAAATGCAAAAATTCATAAAAATGTAATTTACTTTTTTACTAAAAAACTACAGGATAGTCCATATAAGGACCGCAAAGCACTAATTGTTGTCATAATTTGTGGTTCTTATTGGCAGGTACAAAATAACAATTTTCAATTTAAAAAAAGCACAAAATAAAAATACCAATTATAATTAACAAATAAAAGATACAAATATGCTATTGTTAGATTTACTGTCCCTTATAAAACTTAGCAAAGCACACAATTTCGCATTACATTTTGTGCAAGAGATTAGACTTTCTTTTAGATTACTTTATATGTATAATAATACATATACGTATGTATGTGGAAGAGTGCATAACACTCCAGTAACGTCATATATTACAAAGGGCGAGAAGAACAAAGCCTAGATGGCCTAGGATTTCTGATTTCCAAGAAATATGTATATAAAGTAAAGCAATTCGTAGAAATATCTGAAAGAATTGCAATGATTAGGCTAAATGTAAACGAGAAAATCTTCCTAAAAATTATTCAAGTTTACGCTCCAACCACAGCACATCCCAATGAAAAGATAGACTAATTTTTTTGAGAAAATTGCAGAAATTAGCATGAGTTATCACAGCACGTATATAATAATAATAGGAGACCTCAACGCTAAGATCGGACAACGACTTAAAAAAAAACTGAAAACTACATAGGACAATTCGGCTCTGCAGTTAGAAATGAGAGAGGGGAAACCTTGGTTAACTTCCTACAAGCCCACAAATACTATGTAATGAACACATTCTATAAGAAAAAACCTCAGAGAAAGTGGATGTGGCTATCCCTAGACGAAAAAACTCGGAACGAAATAGATTACATACTGTGTAACAAAACAGATATCACATAGGACGTAACAGTAATAAATACGGCGTCAGTAAGTAACAATCACCGAATGGTTAGAGCCAAATTAGAAATAGAACATAATAAAAATAAAAATAAATTTAGAAAAACTTGAAATATAGACACAGATAAACTAAAATCTAATACAGAACAATATAAAATCAAGTTAAAACCCGCGAAAGTATTAAATCTAGATAAACTTAGCTTAAATAAAATCAATGAAGTCATAACAAAAGAACTATTAAATGCAAGCTCAGAAGTGGCAACCGCTAACAGAAAACGAAAATCCAAAATAAGTGTAAACAAAGAAAAGATCTTCTGGGACAAAACGAAAGAGACACTGCAGAATTTAAGGAACTTTATCGAGTAATAACAAAACAGATAAAAGAGGACATTAAAAAACATCAAGAAGACCGTATAGCACAAGTCATAGAGAAAAACCGAAGTCTCAAATGCTTCAAACCGAAACTAGGAAAGAAAAACATAATAACCATTAAAAATGAACAACGACAACTAGAAAAAAGTAAATCTGATAAAGCAAATTCAATTGAAAAGTTTTATGCCGATCTGTATCGTTCCAGAAACAATCCCCCTAACTCCTCAAAGCAAAACTTGAAAATGCCAATGTCAACTCAGAAGCGATGCCCGAAATAAGCTACGAAGAAATAGAAAAAGCAGTAAAAGAAATAAAAAGGAATAAAGCTCCTGGAAGCGATGGAATCCTAGCAGAAATGCTAAAGGAACTCGAAGAAGAAGCCATCACATATCTAAAAATACTATTTAATAAATGTCTTTTGGAAGGCAACATACCCGAACAATGGAATACTGCTAAAACAATACTAATACACAAAAAGAGAGACACCACAGACCTGAAAAATTATCGACCAATTTCACAACTTTACAAAACCTTTACAAAGATTATTGCAAACAGGTTAACAATTAAATTTGACGGATATCAACTAGTAGAACAAACTGGATTTAGAAAAGGGTACAGCACCTGTGACCATCTATATACTTTGAAAATCCTAATAGAAAAGACTAACGAATACAATCTCCCATTATGTCTGGCTTTTATAGATTATTAAAAAGCTTTTGATAGCGTAGAACTGTGGAAAATAGAAGAAGCATTAGTTAACAACCGGATCGACTCCAGGTATAGAATATTAATACATAATATGTACGTTAGGTAGAGGTATTGATACATAATAGACGTTGGGTAATGGAATCGAAACAAGACCAGTAAAAATCAACCTAGGCGTAATACACAAGAAGACACAATATGTGCAAAATTATTTGCACATATTGTCTTATCAATGTGATGTTAGTTTTTCTTATCGATGTGAATTTTTATAATTCGCATTTTTGCAGTCAAATGAACTGTTTAATAAACTTTTACTAACCTTACACCATTATATGGTAGTTTTTTTATTACACTTAAGGTCGCGGCATATTATCGTGCACGTAGCGTTTCGGGCACGTAGCGTTTCCACTCCAGCAATTAGGCTGGCATTCACATTTTCATACATGGAACGTTTCAGTTTGGTTCGGTGAAATATGATCTCGCTTTTCTCGACAAAAGTTATGTGCAATTGCTGTTCTACTTAACGATGAAGAATGAAAAACTGTGTTAAAAAAAAAGGTTTGAAGTACATCCAATGCTAAAAGAAAGGAAGAAGGAATGTGAATACTGGACTTTATACAGAGAATTAATTGATGACGATGAAAAATATTATGGATATTTTAGAATGAATAGGATTCAGTTTAAATATGTATTAAATTTAATTTCACCTTCAGTTAAAAAACAAGATACTACATTTAACGAAAAGTACATATCAAACCAAAAACTATTTTTAAAAAGAAGTATCACTTCCGTATAAAAGTCCTAATTGTTTATCACTTCCGTGATTAATTGTCACAAAGCAATAAAAACACATGCATAAATGACAAAATAGCCTCGAAAATTATTTTTTTAAATACTCTGTATCAAAATCAAACAAATACCTAAATAAACAACGAGGGAAAAACGACGGACATCTAATTCACATTATCCTTACCAACCGGTTACGACTCGTTACGTCGCCGTCGGTATCAGTAAAATATTGTTTTCGCATATACTGAACGTTAAGTGTCTGAAACGCTACGTTCCGGACAGTGTGCGTTGTTCATATTTAAAACCATTTAAATGATATTTTTTGGAAACTAAACGCTTTGTGCTTTAAAACGCAACGTGTACGATAATATGCCACGACCTTTACATTAACTACTTCCAGATACATCAAATAGACATAACTTTGCTGAGATTTTTATCATGCTTTAATAAAGATGGTACCAAAAAAAGACTGTATTTTAATCGTGTGTTGAAAAAAAAACTGATATCTAATGTGACAGTTCGAACATAGAAGCTCCACAATGTGCTATTATTTTTAATCTGGCATTTAGTAATTCTAGGATGTAATTTTGATACGTTTTAAATTTGTTTTCAAATAAAACAAAGTAACTTAATACTTTTAAACTTGTAACAATACAATTCTTATCCTATTTTTAGTTCGGATTTTTTTAATAATACAACCTTCTGTATATTCCTTTAAAAATATAAAATAACAAGGTATATAATATCCTGTGACAGACGAAAACAATATTACTTTTCTTTATGAAAGAGGAAAATGTTTTTTACACCATTAGCTATGATTATTGCAATACAGTTCGTTGAAAACAAGGACACAAACAACAACGCAGATTTAGTCATGTGGTATTGAATATCAAAGATTAGATAATGCATGATATTGGATCATATTGAATCGAAAATGGGATACTATTGTGTTACATATACATTAAATTGTTCCTGTGAAACTTTATAGCTTGTTTAGAAACAGACAAATCCATATTTCATATGTTTTCGATTTAAAATCTTAAATTATAAATCTTAATATTAATTTTTTTATTATCCTTGATATTTTTACGTATTAAAAAGAAAAAGTACTAATGTTTTTCTTTGTATTATATTCTTTCTTATCGCTTTCTATAAGTGTTTGGCTGCATTCTTTCTAGGCAATTTTCTTATCCTTTATTATTGTTTTAATTTCTTTACCCCACTATTCTGCTTCCTTACGATGTTAGTTAAGTTTTCTATTTTCATGTATGACTTTTGCCTTATCGGTTATTGTTCTTTTGAAGGTTTATCATTTTTCTTCGAGATTTGTTTGGATTTTTTCTATTTTTAATTTTAGGAACTGTGTGTTTGTATTTTTCTTGTATTTCTGTCCTCTTTACTTATATTGCTATTTTTCTAACCTCAGTTTTATCTTTAGAGTTCACATCCATACTCCAAACCGAGCGAATGTTAAATGGTTCTCCGTTATCAACATGCGACCTGAGAGAGATCTATAGCTTAATACAAGAAAATAAATACTCATATTTATCAACAGGAACACCAACATACTGGCCAACGGACCCCAAAAAAAGACCAGACCTCTTAGATTTTTGCATCATAAAAGGAATATCTAACACCTTTATGGGCATAGTTCCAAGTTATGATCTATCTTCAGATCATTCACCAACTATTGCAACAATTAGCACCTGCGTTATTAACAAACAACCTACTTCAAAACTGCATAGACCTAGAACAGATTAGAACCTTAACCGAAAAATACTGGATGAAAACATTAAACTAAATGTAAGACTAAGAAGCCCTTCAGAAATAGAAGCAGTAAACCAATAACCAATAAATTAAAAACACAACTAAAAATTGCAAGAGAAGAGTCAATCAAAAAATATGTAATACAACTTAATAGATACGACAATTCAATATGGAAGCCAATCAAATCATCCTTAAAACCTCAAGCAATATCGCCTCCAGTAAAAAAAACCACAGACACACAGAACAAATAGGCAAGAAGCGATAAAGAAAAATCAGAATTACTTGCTGAACATTTAGCAACATTATTCCAACAACACAACAATGAGGAAGATCAAGAAATTATTAAACTCAGAACAACCATCAGTAAATTCAATAAAATTAACAACACGCAAAGAACATAAAGAAGAAACCTTAAAACTAAATATCAAAATGTCACCCGGAATTGACCTAATAACGCCAAAAATGCTAAAAGAATTACCAAAAAAAAAAGAAAAGGAATAGTGCCCAATGGTATCACTAGATGTACGTCAAGCTTTTGATAAGGTTTGGCAAAAAGGACTTCTTTATAAAATTAAACAAATATTACCACCATTCTTTCGAATACTTACATGATACTTGGAAAACCGACAGTTTAAAACAAAAGTAAATGGAGAAATATCCAAAATACATCCCATTAAGGTGGGAGTTCCACAGTGCAGCATCCTGGGACCTTTATTACATATATTCTATACGTCTGATCTACCAACTTCACATAACGTAACAATTATTGGCACATTTGCAGATAACACAATAGTACTTACAAGTCACAAACACATTAACATAGCTACACAACAACTCCAAGACTATTTGTATGAGCTTGAAAACTGGCTAAAACAATGGAAAATAAAAGTAAATGAAAACAAGTCAACCCACGTAATTTTCACTTTACGACGAGAAACACAACAACCAATATATATCAACAATGAGGAAATATCCAGGACTAAAACAACCAAATACCTAGGGCTACACCTGGACCAAACCCTGTGTTGAAAAGAACACATCACCAAAAAAAGAAAACAAATACAATTAAGACGAAAAGTAATCAATTGGTTAATTGGAAAAAACTCTAAGCTGTCAATAAGTAATAAAATTCTAATTTATAAAACAGTTATCAAACCAATATGGATATATGGCATAGAGCTGTTAGCCTGTTGTAGTAAATCTAATATTGCTATTATGGAAAGATGCCAATAAAAAATCTTAAGAGTAATTGTTGATGCACCCTGGTACGTAACCAACCAAAGAGTCTATGAGGATCTCAATATCTCAACACTGAAAGAAGTATACCAGCAAAAGAAATTACAATACATTCAAAAAGTGAACACACTCTTGAATCCATTAATTTCTGCAATACCTCAACATTAAGTTATCAGAAGACTAAAGCGACGTTGGCCAACAGACCAGTAACATGGACCCGTGATTCTCTCACTGAAGGGGACCACATCACGCCAGAACCAAGGAACAGGACCTAAACTCATCACATTATCTTATAGAATACATTGTTTTATTCTAATTATTAATTTATTAGTTTTAATAAAAAAAATTTATCTTTTTTTCTTCCTGTTATTACTATACATGCTGTGATCCTATTTCTGCTTCTCTACTCTCTTTAATTTTTCACCTTTGCTAATTCTTTCGTATGTTCATACTATATGAGTAATATATTAAACTTTTAGCATATCTCCTACTGATTGATTCTTCCTTTGTCTTTTTTACTAATTGGTTATCAATTGTTACTTCCATGTTTGTCTTAAAATTTATGTTTTCTTACACGTTACTTACGTGCTTTTTTATTCCCTTTCATTTTAATTCTTTTATTTACTTCCTTTTGGAAATCCTCGTTGACGAAAATTTTTGTTTCTTTTAATTTATTTCTTGCTTTAAATGTATCTCCCTTCTTACTAAATTATTTTATCTTGGTTAAAACTAGTCTTTCCTTAAAAGTTTGCTTTATATTAATATGCATAAATTGCAAATATATGCAACAGGAAACAGCAAATAAGCACATAGCAATATTACAAGCACTTATCCACATAAAAGAGTCACAGAGCAATATTACAAGCAGTCCCCGTCTTTCATAATATCCGATTCACTAAGCTCACTTTACACTATAAAACGTTTATATACCAATAATCCAATTGCCTCACATATCAAATCAGAAATAGAGATTCTAAATAATAATAAGATCACTGTTGACTTCATGTTTGTTCCATCACATTCAGGTATACAAGGAAATGAAGAAGCAGATGAACTAGCACGCTTAGCATCCTTCAGCCAGGACTCCATTCTTATTAATGAGGTTTCTTCAGATGACTTTAAGTCAGAAATAAAACATAAAGTGTTAAGTGCGTGGCAAAATAAGTGGAGTGCATCACAAAATAAACTCAAGGAAATCAAACAATTAGTGAAACCATGTTTCCAACCCACAGCGAATAGACAGGACCAAGTGAGAATAACACGTTTGCGACTAGGACACAGTAACTTTACACATAAACACCTCTTTACGCGAACTGTGCCGCCAATGTGTGAAAATTGTCAGGTAACACTCACCGTGAAGCATATACTAACTCAGTGCAAAACATATGAAGCAGCAAGAAAGAAGCACACTATACCAAATAATATAAAGGAAGCCCTAGGAAAAAACATGAACATTAAAAACACAATAAGTTATCTTAAAGACTCAGGACTGTATCAATTATTGTAATTTTTTATACTTTTATACTTTAACTTCACCTGTATTATATATTTAGGTCGCTAATAACCCTGGTGGTTACAGCGTAAATAAATAAAAAAAAAATAAATAAATGCACACAATTGGCGCAAATGTGCAGTAACTTTTAAAGCATATGTTGTATATGCAAAGGTATGTTCTTTCAAATGACGCTTATTAGATTTCTAAATTGTTACAAACAAAGCTGCTGTTAATTTAAAAAATGAGGACTAACTTCGTCCCAAATTGTCCTAGGACAATATTTTCTTTTTTAAATTTGTAGTAGAATGCAAGCTTTCAAAATATAACAAATATATTTTCCTGTGCCCTACCATTATTGTAATTGTTTATAAGCAAACAATCAATATGTTTTTGCAAAATAATTTTGCAATATCTAACATCCTTTTTTCTCATTTTGTTTGAATACATTGTTTGTCAGAATACTTTTTAATAAACTTTTACTAACATTACTCCATTATATGGTAGAAAGTTTTTTATTAGTGAAATAGTAGAAATTGACATGTAGAAATCTGCAAACAATATTTCTTAAAAATTTTAAATGCTAATTGCAACACAAAGTTATTCACAAGTATATATACACAACCGACTTCATTGAGTGCGCTCTCCTCAAAGAATGTTGGCTACTACAACTCTTTGTCGTTAGCTGTTCAAAATTTAGCCGTGTCTATTGTCAAACGTGTCTTAGTCACGATAGTATTTTGCTTCCCAGTCCGTTTTTTCCTCGTTGATTATTATTTCTTAATATGTGGCGTAGGTATGATGTTTTTCTAACTTTCACTGTGTTGAAAAGTTCTCATCTCTCGCCTATTCTATGCAGCACTTCTTCATTTGAGGTATGAGCGTCTATGAAATCTTGAGAATTCTCTGATAGATCAACATTTCAAACGCTTCCAATTTATTTACGGTAGATATTTTAATAGTACACGTACCTTTTAACTACAAAGAAAAGTCGACTAGACGTAGCATTTGGATAAACGTTGTCGAATTTCGAGTTTTATTCGAGAATTACATGAGTAGTCTTGATTTTTTTCTGACCTGTTCTATCCTCGATCTTATTTTTAGATCAGGATTTACGCTGCCATCGATCCAACTTCACAGGTAATTAAACTTACTAACTACTTTTAACTTTTCCCGTTTAGTGTTAAACCAAATCTATCCCTAAAATGTTAAAAGAGATCTGAAAATTTAAAATCACACCAAGCACTCCATCAAATTCAATAATATAGGCGGTACTACAAATCTGTTTGTTTGATCCACCCACTGTAGTACCGTATTAATATTTTAATTAGTTAACTGCAAAGAAGGAGGTCTGTTTTTACCAGCACTGTCTATAAATTATCAGATTGGTTACTGTTATCAGTACAGTCGAAACAAGTTATTTGGTACCAATAATCGTGATATGAGTAATTTGTAGGCAGATAGATAGTTTTTATTTACTACACCGATAAAACGAGAATGCTGAAAGCGTTTTTATATACATAGGTAAAATTTAGTAAATAATAAATAATATATATTATACTCTTGTTAAAAAATTCCATTCTAAAATTACAATTATTTATGATTAAAATATTTTATTTTTGATTCCAGTGCGGAAATTGTTCTTAAAAACACTATTAAATTTAAAAATTGATACAACTGGTGATATTCGATTTCGTTTTTGTTTATTTTTGAATTCATATTTACAATTTACTCATAAACAATACAGTGAGTAATTAGTGAATTTTTTTTTTTTTTTTTTTTTTTTTTTTATTAAATTTGTAAATTTACAATCTGCTATTACAAGCTATTAGTAAATGTGAGTATTGCAAATACATGAGAGGAGAAATTATCCACTGATAACACTCCCAATACTAACACTAACAAATAAAATCAGTGTAGGATTATAATTTGAAACTAGAATTGAAATGGAAATTAAAATTAAAGTTAAAATTAGTGAATAAAGTCTGTTGGCCACTGTCTCTTCAATCTTCGTCTGACTTCTGGTTGTAGGTGTAGTTGTCTTGCTTCCTCGTTGGGGTGGGCTGGCAGATGTTCTAAATAATTTCTTGTTAGTCTGCTGATTTCGTCTTCAACGAACGGTATTCCAGAGTCATCATGTAGTGTTTTATTACTAACGTACCACGGCGCATTGAAAATCATTCTGAGTATTTTGGATTGGATCCTCTGAATGATTTTGGTATTAGAAGGCTTTGCACAGCCCCATAGTTGCACCCCATATGTCCATATAGGCTTTATTATGCACTTATACAAGAGAAGTTTATTATCTGTGGATAACTGTGATTTTCGGCCTATTAACCAATTCATTTGACGTATTTTCATGTTGATTTGGATTTTTTTTGCCAAGATGTGTGCTTTCCAAGTGAGCTTTTGATCAAGTGTCATTCCCAGGTATTTGACTTCTGTTTTTACTGGTAGTAATGTGTTGTTCAGTCTAATTCTTGGACATATGATGTTCCTGTTGGTGAATGTAATTTGATTAGACTTAGTATGGTTAACTTTGATTTTCCATCTATTCATCCAGTCTTGTAGTAGGTTCATGTGTATTTGAAGGTTTCCTGATGCTACTTGGGGGTCATCATCGATGGATATTATGGCGGTGTCATCTGCGAACATGGCTACTGTGGTCGTATTTGTTGTTGGAATATCAGCAGTGTATATGAGGTACAGGAGGGGACCCAGGACACTTCCTTGAGGGACACCGGATTTTATGGGATAGTAATGAGAGGTTTCTGTAAGGAATCTGACTTGAAAGTGACGTTCTGTGAGGTATGATTTTAAGAGTAGATAGTGAGGAGTGGGAAAGGATGACTTAAGTTTATACAGGAGACCATCATGCCAAACACGGTCGAAGGCTTGTTCTATATCCAGGAAGGCAGCAGTGCAAATTTTTTTCTCTTCGAGGCATACATTAATGTTTTTAACAATCCTATGACACTGTTGTAGAGTTGAATGGGCTTCGCGGAAACCAAACTGGTGTGTGGGGATCACTGAATTAATTCCGATGTCTTCTGAGAATCTTTGGAGCAGAAGTCTTTCTAAGATTTTTGACATTATTGGAAGTAAGCTGATTGGTCTATATGAAGTAGTAATATTTGGTGGTTTATTTGGTTTACTAATCATAATTATTTGTGCGAACTTCCAATTAATCGGGTAGTAGGCTAATCTTATGATACTATTATATATCATTGTTAGTAGGACAATTGCTTTTCTCGGTAATTTTTTTAATATTAGCCCAGTGATCATGTCAAAGCCTGGTGCTTTGTAGTTATTGCATCTAGAAATTTGTTCTTTGACATTATTAGGAGTAAAGTATTTGATTGGTAGCATCATTGGGCATGGAGCGTCTAAGAAGTTTTTAACTTGTTCTTCGTTATTATTGTTATTAAGTTCAGGTGCACCAAAAACGTGTGAGAGATGTTCAGCAAATATTGATGCCTTTTCTTGTTCAGTTTTTCCCCAGCTTCCATCGGCTTTCCTTAGAGGTGGTATGTGCTGTATAGGTCTCTTGAATGATTTCGTTGCTTTCCAGATGCTGTGGTCTTCTTTTGACAGGCTGTTGATGAATAGTTCAAATGTATCATTCCTCGCGTCTTGTAGAGCAGTTTTAAGTTGCCGTGTTAATCTATTGTATTCATTTTTATCTATAGGATTGCGACTTCTTTGCCATATGCGCCTGGCTCTTCTTTTTTGTGCAACAAGACGTTTTATATATACGGGTATGTTGGTGTCACTTGGTTCTTTGTCATTCTGAGGGGGTGTAGCTATTTCAGCGGCTGCATGTATAGTTTGGGTGAGAAGAAGCACAGCATTATCGATATCGTCTGGTTGCTTTAATCTTATATTTAAATTTAAATTTTCATTTATGTAAGACTCGAATATATTCCAGTTGGTTTTTGATGTTGTCAACTTAGGGATATTCGGACGTTTTATAATTTGCGTAGATAGTGTCACAATTATGGGAGTATGGTCGGTGGACAGATCCCAGGATGCTTGTATGTCAAAATAATTTAAGGCCATATTATGGAGGATAAAGAAGTCGAGTAGATCTGGGATTTTGTTTGGATCTGATGGCCAGTAGGTGGGTTGCCCTGTAGATAAGTAAGAGCTGTTTGTGTTAGCTATGGCTTGTCTGAGATTTTTTCCCTTTGTCGTACATAGTCTTGATCCCCAGTCTGTATGCTTGGCATTCCAGTCACCTCCAATTACGAATTTGTTTGATAGATGTTTGAAGAAGTCTTCATATTCTGCTGTGGTGATATTATGCCTTGGAGGGCTGTACATTGCCGCAATGTCAAAAGACCATGATTGAGAACTGATACAGATTATTGCAGCTTGTATTTTTTCCGTCTGATACATTATTTCCTCATAGTGTGGTATAGTGTTACGTACAATAATAGCAGCGCCACCGTGTGCTGTTCCATCAGGATGGTTGGTGTTGTAAATAGAATAATGGAGGATCTTGAACATCGTTCTGTCAGTGAAATGGGTTTCCGATATGAGTAGAACATCAATTTTGTTATGTTTAAGAAAGTTAGTAACTTCTGTGTTATGGTTGCCTAGGCCGTTGGCATTCCATTGTGCAATTCGTAGTGACTTAAGTTCCATTACTAATTTTATTTATTACTGTGGAAAGCATGTTTAAGATCACGCTATTTTGATTAATTAGTTGTGAAAACATAGCTTTGAATTCGTTAAGGAAACTCTTCATCATCTCTCCAATGTCACTGTTTGTATTACTTACATGTGTTCCACTTGTTATTTGAGCGTAAGTTGCATGATTCTGGTTGTATGAGTTCGTATTTTTATGGACATTATTTACATTTATTCCACCCGTTGCTTGTGTGTAAGTCGCGTGATTTTGATTGTTTAAGTGCGGATTATTCTGTACTGTATTTCTGTTATATTGTAGTTGATTGTTCGCTGGAGTGTGCGATGATACTCCTCTTGCTCTGTTTCTACTGCTAATTAACTCTTTATATACCATGCATCCTTTGTAATTTGCGGTGTGTGCTCCATTGCAGAGAGCACATATGGCGGGTGTGTCTCTAGGTTTTTTACAATCAGCTGACATATGGTTGCCTCCACATTTGACACAGTGATAAGGTCTATTACAGTATGTCTTAGAGTGTCCATACAATTGGCATCTGGTACACTGGACAATGTTATTCTTTTTATACGGTGGCTCAATAACTATTTTCGCATTGTTTATAAATTGGATTTCATATATTTTTTTATTATTTCGATTAGGTTCTATATCGACGTAGAACATCATTAGAGGGTCCTTACTTACTCTGTGTTTTATATTTACAATATTGCGTACTAAATGCCCATGTTTTTCTATTTCGCTTTTTATTATATTAATGGGCACTGTATGATGTAGATTACGAATTACAACTCTGTATGCTCTATCCTCTTTCATTTGGTACGTATGATGCACAATTTTTTTGCTGTTTAAATGTCTTACCAGTTTTCGGTATGTTTCTGAGTCACGGGAATTTATTTTTATTGTGTTGTTCTTTAATGCTGTACAATAGAATGTCTCTGTTTGTGTTACTTCCGATAGGCTATTAACCATTTTATTGTATTCAGTAACACCATATATAAAAATTGGTGGGGGTTTAGAGGTTGCTGGAGTTTCGTTGGTATTTTCTGTACTGTTATTGTTGTCATTTTCGTTTTCATTTTGTAGAATCTGAAATTTATTGCTAGTTACTACTGTGTCTTCGTTTTCTGTTGGTGTCGGAGGATTAATTTTGCGTTTTTTGTTACTATGTTGTATAGTTTGCCATTCGTGGATGTCCGATGACTCAATGTCGCTGATTTCCCCTGAAGATTCTTCACTTTGTAATGTACGTGTCATCTCAATCGAATCGTAAGCTCCATTTTGAGGTGAAGATAATGTGGGATTTATTTTAGGATTGTATTGACAGTTTGAGGAAGATTGTGATAGTACTTGGTTAGGAACATAATATATTGTTGTTGGTGGGTTATTTAAAATTTGTGCTGAATTTGGTTGTAAATTTTGTGGAAAAAGGACATTTGGGCATTCTGGTTGAATTTGCTGTTGCTGATATTGAGTATTTATTATTTGACCATTAACAGTAGCAGTATAAAAAGGAACACTCACCGATAAATCTGGTGGAGCACTCATTTTTTTTTAATTAGTGAATTTGGTGACAATATTGACTTAATTTGGGTACCTTAGCTTTTCTGAATAAGTCCTCTTCAGTGTTCGTTCCTCCATTGGTGGCTGATATAATTCACTGATAATTTGGCTGTAGTGCGTTGAATTACGAATTTTTGTTTTATTTTATTATTACTGTTTTCATTTTGTCTTTGGGGATTTCCTGAAGCGACTTGGTAATAACTACATTTATATGTGATTGGTTGTTGCACTTTGTTTTCTAGGTTGTACGCTGTATTGTAGTCTGTGTATATTTTTTGTGTTTTATTTACATTATTTCCGTTTATGTGTTTTACTCAGTCTATATATACAGTGCAACCTCTGTATTTGGCTGGATGGCTACCATTACGTAATACGCAAGTGCGGGAGAATCTTTAGGTTTAATACATGTATTTGTATCATGGGGATCGCTGTATTATACGCAATTGTATTCTTTTAAGCAGTATGAAATACAGATTGATTGAGAGGGGCGTTAGGCAGAGCTGTGTCCTGTCTCAGTAGAAGAACTAATTACGGGAATAAAAGTAAATGGCCGACCAATCCATAATACGAGTATATGTTTTGCCGACGACACTATTTTATTAGCGGAATATCTTGAGGATTGACAACAAATAGTTGACAGAGTGGTAGAAATCAGTGAAGAAAACGGACTGTCCCTAAACACAAACAAAGACAAAATTTATGGTAATTACAAAAGCCCAATAGCGCCAAGAAAACATAATAATACATGAAGAACAAATTAAAAAAGTTGAAAAATATAAATATCTGGGTACAATAATTAACGAAAATAATAAGTAGGTACAAAGAAGAGAATAAGGCAAGAATAGGACAGGCAAGAAATTCTTTCATCAGGCTGAAAAAAGTACTCTGCAGCAGGGACATTTTAATTTCTTTAAAGATAAGACTTCTAAGATGCTACGTGTTCTCCATATTATTTTATGGGTTGGAGGCTTGGACTTTAAAGAAAGATGTTTCGGACAGATTGGAAGCCTTCGAGTTATGGGCCTCCAGAAGGATATTAATAATAAGTTGGGTAAATGTAGTCACGAATGTCGAGGTGTTGAGAAGAATGGGAAAAGATAAAGAGGTTTTAAATACAATTAAAGTCAGAAAACTGCAATATCTGGGACATTTCATGAGGGGCGAGCATTTTACAGAACCGTGAAGAGTGGCGAAAAATGGGAGAGACCTATGTCCAGCAGTGGATAGAAGAGGTTGCATGATGATGATGATACGTTCGACGATATCACTGATACCTGTTCTTTTCCTTACGTCTTGATTCCTTATTTTGTCTTTTTTTGTCACGGCGAGAAATGATCTTTCCAAGCGCCTTTGTGCCACTCGCATTTTTAGTGCTGTTGTTTTTGTGAGTTTGAGAGTTTTTGCTCCGTATGTCATAATAGGAAGAACGCTTTGGTCAAGTGTCTTCCGTTTCATAGCTATCGGGATGTTGCTCTTAAAGATGTCTCTTAGTGAACCATACGCCGCCCAAGCAAGTGTTATTCGTCGTTGAAATTCGCAGGTCTGGTTGTCCTTGCCTATTCTGATTTCATGACCAAGATATATGTACTTTTTTGTTAATTCTACCACTTGATTTTGGATAATTAGGTGTTCGCTTCGTGGGAACTAAATTTGTCATAAATTTGGTCTTACTGATGTTCATTTTTAACTTATGCGGCACAAACATGGACAATCACAAAAAAGAATATGAATATACTTAGAGTCACTCAACACGCGATGGAAAGAGCAATGCTAGGTATATCACTTAAGGATAAGAAAACAAACACATGAATAAGACAGAAAACCAAAGTCACCGATGTGGTGCAAAAATCATTAAAGTTGAAATGGGAATACGCTGGACATGTAGCTAGGAGCGATCTAAACAAATGGCACAGATCAATTTTAACCTGGAGACCATACCAACACAAAAGATCCAGAGGCAGACCTCCTCTGAGATGGACAGATGATCTGAAAAGGACTGCCGGGAAAAATTGGCTACAAGTAGCGTACAATAAAAAACAATGGAAAGGAAGACTTGAAGAGGCTTATGTTCAGATGTAGACGTGAATGGCTAGACGTAGAAGAAGAAGATGTTCATTTTTAGGACCTATTGTTGAAGATACGTTTTCTAATTCTTGTACCATTTGTTGTGCTTCACCCAGATCTTCGGTAATAAGTACTATGTCGTCGGCAAGACGCAGATGATTGAGCATTTCTCCATCCATCTTTATTCCTCTACTTTCCCACTCTAGCATTTTAAAGACGTACTCGAGGACCGTTATAAATAATTTAGGTGAGAGTGTCACCCTGTCTCACACCTCGCTTGATATGAATTTCTCTGGTGGTATCATGTAGTTTTACACGCATTTTGGCGTATTGGTATAATGTTTGTACTAGCTTTGTGAGCCGGTAATCTATTCTACTATTGTTCAGAGCAGTTAAAATGCTGTCTAATTCCACAGTGTCGAAGGCTTTATGAAAGTCTACGAAGATAAGTACCAGTGGTCTGTTATATTCTAGCGAATTTTCTATTAAGGTCTTTACTGTTTGCAGGTGATCGTTTGTTTTGAATTTTGAGCGGAAGCCAGTACCTATAGATTTCTAGGTACGCCGTGTCTCCTTTCTTGTGTAGTAAAATCGTTACTGCATTGTTCCATGTTTTTGGTATGCAACAATTTCTTAGACAAAGGTTAAACAACATTTTTAACTCTGAGATAGCGCGT
>NW_027313121.1:0-23566 GCF_040954645.1 Diabrotica undecimpunctata
CGCGCTATCTCAGAGTTTTCAAAAGCATCCTTTTTGGTTATTAAAACTGTAAGGAAACTGAAAAATATTTCAGATTTTTTAATAAAACTATAAATATCTACAACAGACGAGTTAAAAACCTTATGAATATTTTGATTAATAAAACCATACAAAATGTCTCAAAATGAATTTATGAGCATTTTGGTGACCATATGTATGATGAAGATGCAATCGATGGTCACTCTATGCAACTTTTAAAATTGGTTCTTGAGAAATATTTTAAAATTGGAATTCATCATGAAACGAAGACTACTTTAGATGCTAACACCGTGCGCATAAGATGCGTTATTACTAAAACTGTTTTATTTCGCAATCAATAAATTTATTTCTGTAGCAACGTCTTCTATTATGTCTATTTACCATTTTTACTTTAATATTTCTGTTCGCTAAATAGCTTTCCAATAGTTTATACATTTTCACGCCTACTTTTTAATAAGTATATTTGCAAATAATTTTATGTCAAATGCGAGCAAGAGCTTTAGAATGATCAATAAATATATACTTCATCTAATTTACATACCGTTGCACGTCATCGGCGTCATAGCCAGTGACGTCACATGATACCAACACGAAATATTTAGGCGGTAGGTGTGTTCTTTTTTAGAATCACTTTGCCGAGTACACTGACATTACAACCACTAGACATATTTTATTATATACGCGTAGAAATAGTATTTAAGATTTCTATTAATATTAACTTAAAGAAATACACAATAATATGTTTCATTTAATTTGTATAAATGTATTATAAAGCGTTTTTATGAAGACATTTGTTCGGAACACACTGTAACTGTAATCGAACAAAGGTGATATTTTGGCATAAATTGGTAACACTTATTTGACAGTTGCGGTGTTGACACTTTCTGTTTTTCCATTTTACATAAAATAAAATCTATGTATCCATTTTACATCTTTATAGGACGCATACAAGCGGCTCAAATTGTTTTTAACAAGATTATTTTTTAACTCTTGTTTTGTTTCTATTTATTTACATTAAATATTAATTTGTTTTGTTGTATAATCCACTTTTGCAGTAATTATGTGACCTATTTATTTGATTTAAATTTATTCAGGATTTTTTATACTTTGGCAACTATGTTAAGTTCGATCTCTGACGTAGATAATGACGTGCAACGGTTTGTAAATTAGATACACTGTAGGTATGTACTTAAATTTGACAAATGTATATTTTTTAATTGTTGTTTTTTATCGTAGCATTATTTGATACCTATTAAAAAATTAACTCAACTATATTTTATTGTATTAATTTTAAAGCAAATAAAATTGTATTTTATTTTTCTATAAAAACGTGTTTTTATTCATTATTACTACTTCCAATTATTAACGTCTGAAAAATTATCCGCGCGAGTAAAAATTCAAGCACGCTTATGCTTATTGAGGAAGTATCACAGTCTATCGATACCCGTTTTACTCACCTTTACCCTCTTGTCCAGGAATATCGAAGCTTCAAAACAGTGTGAGTTTAAGGTATCTTATTGCTGTGTCCATCTATGTTTATACGTCCATGGCTTTAGCAGTTTATGAGACTGAAGATAATATATTGAGTAAGCAAATAGGAATATTAGTTTTAGAGGAAGATGTATTCTGGGTACGATTGTTAAACCTGTTTAATTTAATTAACCTCTTTGTTGAAGATATAACTAAACTAGAGTCATATAAGACGAAACTAAATCAAGTAGTAGAATGTTTCTATAGCCTGGAAAACAGTTTCAAACAGTGTTATCTTTCAATACAGGAAGATCACGTGGCACATCAGAATTCTAATACTACAACTGAATACTATGCAAGCAACAACAGTAAGAATAAAAATGAGGTAAGGAGAAGTCAGAACTACCTCCACGTCAGATCCACTGATTAAAGATGACTTAAACACGTTCCTAAACGACGAACCCTTAATTATAATAGGAGACCTAAACGCAAGATCCCCAAAGACACGACGTTATGGCAATGGGACCCACAGACCCAACACACTACCCAGGAAACGGACTTCCTACACACATAGACATTGTAGTTGCAAGAAACCTAGGACTATAAACAGAATTACAAACAATAAACGAAGGCACAACGGACCACAACCCCATCCTATTCGAACTAGGAACGTGGGAAGAAGAAAGTATAATCAAAAGAATAAAAAAGAAAACAAAGTGGACAAACTTCAAAAGACTAGTGAGCACTGGAATTAATATAGTCCAGTAATAGACAACCCACGAGAAAGTCCTAGAGTTGGAAAAACATCATCCAACAAGCACTCAGAAACAGCACTACAGAATCGGAAGTAGAAGTCCACGCGGGTAGATTTAAAGATATACCACAAGTAATAAAAGACTTGATAAGGGAAAAGAACAGCAAAGCAGATAGCAAGAAGGACAAGAAACCAGGCAGATAAAAATAGAGCAAATAGATTAAACAGAGAGGTCAAAACAGCACTATAACAACACCGTAGTGAAAGCTGGAAAAACCACATAAGAGACATAGAGGAACAAGCACCAAATATGCAAAATGTTTGGAGGCTTCGGAAAATTCTGAAAAACGACAGAAAGCCAATCTTTCCATTACACGGAGAAAACGGAGTAGTTTACACTACTGTAGAAAAAGCAGAGATAATGAGGAGTACTCTCGAGAGAGAGTGTATATTAAATTACCTCCCAGGCGAAGACATCAACTTCATAGAAGAAAGACAAAGAGAAAGACCTAAAAAATTCAACGAAATCATACCTCCTACATCACCTGAGGAGATAAACGAGCTAATTAAAAATAGCTTGCCGAAAAAAGCACCTGGTCCAGACCAAATAACTATTCCTCTAAACTTCCTTGTTTGTCCATTAGTATGCTTGAGGTTTTTTATTTTGCTACCCCAGCTAATTCTTTAACTTTCTTATAGAGATTGAAGTTATCATATTTGTTTTGTAAGTCTTCTATTTCTCGGCATTTTTCAGCGAAATAAGTCTCTTTAGCTTCTCTTATTTTCATTCCTATTTGATTATGCAGCTGTTGATACTGATTTATGTTGATATTCTTTTGCCTTCTTCTGTCCTCCATCATTTCCAAGATTTCTTCTGTCATCCAATGTCCTTTCTTGAATCTGGTTGTTGTGAGTTCTCTGCGACTTGGTTCGATAATTGCATTTTTAAAGAATTGCCACTATTGCTCTATATCACCATCAATTGATTCCGGTGTGGATTCTAGGTTTGCATTAATTTCTTGTTTCAGTTTTTCTTTAACGTCTTCTGATTCTAATTTTTGTATGTTTAGTTTATCACTTTTGTAGCTTTTTTGTATCTTTTTTAAGTGAAGTTGGAATTTTGCTACAAGAGGATTGTGGTCCGACGCCACGTCTGCACCTGGGTACGTTTTCACCGATTGTATTGCGTTTCCGTATCTGTGGTTGATTAAAATATAGTCAATTTGGTTTCTAACGATTTTATCGACCTTGTCCACTCTCGATTTTCAAGTGTAAAACCGTCGTTTAGTTAGTTTGAAGAAAGTATTTATTACTGCAAGATTATGTTCTAGGCAGAATTCTACATACGTGTAGAATACAATGTTAGGATAGTCCAATTTCGGGCATTGCTCGTAACATATGTATAAATATTAATTTAACTTTTTTTTATTCATATTTTCAGCTTATGTATTAACCTTAAATATTTCTATGTTTCTTCTTCTTCTCATTGCGCCGTCTCCTTTCGAAGGTTGGCGATCCAAATGGCAATTGTAGTTTTGGAAACTGCTGCGCGAAAGATCTCTGCGGATGAGCGGTCGAACCATCTCCTCAGGTCTTTCAGCCACGAGTTCTGGCGTCTTCCTACTGATCTTTTGCCCTGTACTTTTCCTTTCAGTATAACTTGAAGTAATTCATATCTTTCGCCTCTCAGCACATGACCCAAGTATTGCATTTTCCTCTCTTTGATTATTCTTAGTAATTCTTTTTGTTTACACATGCGACGAAGTACCTCAACATTAGTAACTCTTTGTACCCATGGAATCCTCAACATTCGTCTGTATATATACATCTCAAAGGCATCTATTCTTTTTTCTACTTCAGAGTCCATTGTCCAACTTTCACAGCCTTACAGTAAGACAGAAAAAACGTAACATCTGATCATTCGGATTCTAAGCTGTAGACTAAGGTCTGATCTTGTAAAAAATGTTTTAATCCTCATGAATGTTTTCCTTGCTTGTTCGATTCTTGACAGGATTTTTTTTTTGGATTACACTGACTATTTATATTTGTTCCCAAATATTTTATGGAATTTACCTGTTCTATTATTTGACCCTTGGAATACACCTGTACGTTTATTGGTGTCTTTGAAAATACTAAAGTTTTAGTTTTGGAAACGTTTAGATGTAAACCGAACATTTCGCTGTGGTGAACTACCGCATTTATTATATTTTGTAGTTCTTGTGCGTTGCTTGCTATTAAGACGGTATCATCAGCATATCTGATGTTGTCTATGCTGATTCCGTTAATCTTAATTCCGCCTTGGACCTCGTCTAATGCTTCTCTGAATATAGACTCCGAATACAAATTAAAGAGTAGCGGTGATAAGACGCAACCCTGTCTCACTCCTCGTCGGATTTGTATGTCTTCGGATGTTGTGTGCTCTATTTCAATTGTTGCCGTTTGGTGCCAGTATAGTTCTGAGATAATTCGCAAGTCTTGTTCGTCAACTCCAGTTGTTCTCAGAATTTCGATCATCTTTTGATGGTTAACGCAGTCAAATGCTTTTCGATAGTCAATAAAACATGCATATACATCCACATTCATGTCTCTGCATCGTTGCGTTAACACATTTAAAGCAAAAAGAGCCTCTCGTGTTCCCAATCCGTTTCGAAATCCGAATTGAGTGTCACTCATCTGGAACTCGCACTTCTTGTAAATTCGTGTACGGATAATTCTGAGAAAAGTTTTAAGGACATGAGACATCAAGCTTAATATTCGATAATCATCGCATTGTGAGGAATTCGATTTTTTTGGTAATGCTACGAATGTTGATTTTAGCCAGTCTGTTGGTATTTTACCTGTGTCATATATCTTATTGAATAGTGCTGTTATTAAATCTAGGCTTTTACTTTCGTTATCTGCAATTAGTTTAAGTATTTCGACATTGATATTGTCTGGACCGGTGGCTTTTCCATCTTTCTGAGATTTTACTGCATGAATCACTTCTTCTTTGGTTATTTCTGGGCCTTTTTCATTTATTCGATTATCTGTGGATGGTGGACAACAAGGTCTATTGTCGTCAAAAACAGTTTGTATGTATTCTTTCCATCTCTCTAGTTTGTCTTCTGTACCCATAATTATTTCGTTATTATCATTTTTTAATATTGTTGCTTGTCTCTTTTTGTGTCTACCTGTCATTTCTTTTACTTTTTTATGAATATTAGGTGTCGTATTTTTCCTGAAGTTGTTCGATTTCTAGGCATTTTGTTGACATCCAGTTTTCTTTCGCCTCCCTGCACTTTTTTCTAATGATTTTGTTGATTCGCTTGTATTCTATTGGGCTTGTTTTATGTTTTCGTCTTACGTCCATGAGGTCCATGATCTCTTGCGTTATCCATTCTTGTTTTTTGTTGTGTTTTATGAACCCGATGTCTTCTTCTTGTATCTTTGTTATCTTTGTTTTTAGAGCAGTTCATGTTACTTCAATGTCTGTCTGTACCAAGTTTTCGATCGTTTTTATTTCTTCCTCAAGCTTGATACTTATTTCTTTTTTCTGTTCAGGGTTCTTTAGTTGTGAGATGTCTATTTTTCTTGTCACTGTTTTCTTTTTGACTTTGAGAAATCTTTTTAATCTAAAATCCATTATAACTGGATTGTGATCGCTATGTATATCAGCTCCAGGGTATGTTTTCGTAGATTGTATGTATTTCTTAAAGGTGTTATTGAGCAAAATGAAGTCAATTTGATTTCTAACAATTCTGTCCTTTCTGTCTGCAGGTGATTTCCATGTGTATAGCCTTCTAGGATGTTGTTTGAAGAAGGTATTGGCAATTAACAGATTGTTTTCTACGCAGAATTGTACAAGTCTATCTCCTCTATTATTTCTGGTACCTAGACCTTATGCTCCTATGTGGTCTCCTTCAGCACCACGACCAATTTTAGCGTTAAAGTCACCCATGATCATCGTTATCTCACCTCTTTTTGTCAGTCTCATTATTTCATCTATGTTGTTATAAAATTTTTCGATTTCTTCGTCTGACTTGTCACTTGTTGGAGCATAGACCTGAATAATATTTAGTTTTCTGTGAGTTGTTTGTAATTTCAACATTGCTACTCTATCATTTAGAGGGATGAAGTCTATGACTGATTGAGCAATTTTGTTCGACACTAATATAGCAGTTCCATATTGATGTTCTGGGTCCGTTCCACCTGAATAGTATATGTATCCATGTTTTGTTTTTTGTACTCCTGATCCAGGCCGTCTTACTTCACTCATCCCCAAGATGTCTATTTTCAGTCTTACCATCTCCGCTTCAGTGTTTGCCAGTTTCCCGGACATAAATAAGCTGCGTACGTTCCAGGTGGCAATGCGTACTATTCGGTCGTATATTTGTATTCTCTGTGCACTTTCTTGGGTAGTTGACGGGGGGATTCTTCGCACCCTCTCCCCATTTAAGGGGTGCCCCGGACTGAGGGCCATTTTCTTTTTCTCGTCTGCCATTTAGATTTGTGGAAAATATAATGGGGTGGTTTTCCCGTTGCCTTCCCCATCGCAGTACCACAACCATTTAAACTGCTCCAGTCATGCTTGTGGTAATCCAGTTTCAAGCCGGTCCAGGATCATTTCCTCTACGCCTTGAACTGGTACTGATGATCACTGCTGCCCTTCACCAGGGAGGGATAGGAAGTAGGTAACTAGATTTTGGAAGGATAAAGGAATGGGACATGATTTCTTTCAGTAAGGAATTGAGAGCAAAGCATGGCTCGCGTGGGCAGGGATGCTTCCCTGAAGTAGACCTATTTTCTACCAGGATCGTAGAAAAGTGTCTACCCGCTACCCTAATTTTTATGTTTATATATTATTTATTTTTTATTATTGATCTTGTTATATATCTATTATTATTGAAGAATACAAAAAATAAATAAAGAGCTCTTGTATTTATTGTGCAATTAAAAACATCTAAAGATACGAACAGATTCAATTAAAAACATTATGTTAACATCCTTCACACCAACATTTAAGACTAGGACTGCAATGTCCACTAGGTTTTCCTTCTTCTTTGCATACACGGCGACACGTTTCGTTATCCCAGACTGCACAAGGTCCCTTATATCTACCAGATAAGCAATCCCCGAAGGTAGTTTTGGCACTGATAGCGAGAACAAGGAAGATGGCGAATAAGAAATAGATCTTCATTGTGTAATCTAAAAAAAAGTAATTTTTAGTAATGAACCTTAATAGAAATTTTTATATACAAAAGATATAACTATTACAGATATCGGTTTGAGTTTGAATGTATTTCTATCGTTTCGGTCATATATGGGAGTGTTATGTGCATATCACAAATTTAGATGCCTGAAATACACGATATAGTTTATACCAGTAAGAAATAAAGAGTTACCTACGGAAAGACTGTTAAGATGAAATCAATATTGAACATATTAACAAAACGTTAGTGGGCGTACTTAAGAAGGAACAAGGTAATATAAAAAAACTCACTGAATACACAAGAAACCTAATGCAAAAAAAGGGAATCAAAGATAAGCACACAACAACACATAATGAGGAATTTATACTAAAACATTTCAAAAGCCGTTAGAAGAGATAAGGAACTTTAGAACTAAAGAAGTAAATAATACCATAGAACAAAACAAAAGAGAAAGACGTGTTATATAGGAGCAACAAGAGATCTTGAAAATCATTAAAGAGTACTATACAACATTAAATAGTCGATATGGTCTAATTCCAGATGTAGAAATCCTAATAGTAGAAAGGATCAAGGATCACAGAAACTTCCGAATATAACCGAAGAGGAAGTTGAATCAGCTTTAAAAGGTACGAAGAACAACAAAACACCTGAAGAAGATGGTAATGTAAGTAAAATAAAGCTGTGAGGAAAATTCGTCATAAAAGATTTTACAGCTCTTTATAATGCCTGTCTTTTTAGAGGAGTTAGAGCAGAAAAATAGATGCGCAAATGATAATATTCAACTACAAGTAATAAAGTCCTTGATAAAAAAAGTTATAGAATAGAAAAATTTGGGTCACAGTCCAGTTTAGCTAACAGATAAAAGCGATAACAGTGTAGTATTGATCATAGGTAAAGTCGGTTCGCTATATTTACGCGGGTTTCGGATTAAAAATTTTATTGTAAGTACCCAGTTTTAATTACCTGCTCTTTGGGGAAATATCAACTGGTCAAATGAAATGAAAAATAATCCATAACTTTTTTTAATTAAATAATAATGGAAAATCTTTTATATAATTGACAGTATAATAAGGAGAATTACTTCATTAATGGAGTCTAATGTGGCTAATATAAACCTAATAATAATTTTATATTACACTTCACACAGAAAATATGGTCTATGTATATTTGTTCCATGGAGAGAATTTATAATGAAAAATAAAAAAATTTAACTTGCCAACAAAAATGAAAATCAGTCATTATCATCAAAAATATCATAATCGTCATCATCATCACTGTCATCACCATTAATTGTTATTATGATTGGACTTATTTCGTTTATTTTATTTTCAGGAGTCCACCAATCTTCTATTAGTTTCTCGCACTTGAATATACAGTTGCACCACACTTCTGGAGTTACAATTGAAAGTGCCTTTCGCCAAGTTTCCCGAACTGCGTCGTCGCTATAACCGTTAGGCCCAATATGGTTGTCATAATATTGTTTTGCTATTCCCCATATTCGATGGGATTAAACTGGCAATGATACGGTGGCAGACGTAAAACTTGATGACCGTAACTTTCAATAATCTGATCCACAACAAAGGTTTTTGGTTTTGCGTGGATATTTTCCAAGCGTAATAATTCTGATTTTAAAATATGTTGTGTAAATGGTATATGTTCCTTTGTCAACCATTCTTTAATTTTATTAACAGTCCAAGAATTCGTTAGACTTTTGTTTAATACTTCAGAATGGTAAGATGCATTGTCTAAAATAAAACCCGATTTCCCTCCTGCATGTAAAATTATGTGTCGCTTCCCTTCTCCATCAGTATGTTTGATAGACTTTACGTTATCATCTTGCCATATTCTCTTGGTTGCACCCCTAGAAAATATCTATGTTTCGTCTAAATATATAAAATTTGCCCTTTCTTCTTTTAATTTAGAATATTTTCTTAGAAAGTTAATTCTTTTATGCACAACAGAACTTCTTTTACAAAGGGCTTTTCTGTTATCCTCCTTTTGAAATTTGAAACCCAAATTATGTATCACTTGCAATAGACTTGTTCTGCCAATTTCGTCAAATTTTCTATCTTTTAATTCCGAGAGAATTGTATTTAAGGTCACATGTTCCTTGTTGGCTCGCATTCGATAAATGGTATCACGAATTTCAAATTTTTTTCCATCTGGAATATCTTTCGTTTTCAATGATAGGCGAGTTTTTCGGTGATCTTCTTTCGGCCGTTCATTATTGCGATTTTGTAATACTCCTCTTAGTTTGGTTTCACTAATTCCTAGAGCATCACATACGCGTTGTTGAACAGACATTACCGATTTTAAAGGACCGCCATTTTCTTTTTCATCCGTAAAATACTTATGTACACTACAAATTAGACTATCTACATCTAACACAAGTCCAGGCATTTTTTAAATATTTCCACCAAACATACAATGTCAACACTGGCAAAGAATCAATTCAACTGCAATATTGTAACAAATTTATACCTACCCTAATGTTATTTTAATGTATTTTAAAATATGACCATTAATGCAGTTTTTACCTAATTTCTGGGAAGTCGTTTACTGCAACTGGTTATCAATGAGTCATTAGCATAATTTTGTTAATCCGAAACCCGCGTAAATATAGCGAACCGACTATAGGTAACTTTTCTGCGGAATATACATAATACTGCAACAGATGAAGTCAGAATGTACTATGACGACGCAAACACATTTTCCTTGAAGAAGGGTATTAAACAAGAAGACAACTATTCTCCACTTTGTTGCAGAGTGCAATGAGAAGTAGTAATTACAAAAATATTAGAATTAACAAAAATTATGAGTTTCTGAATAATTTGAAGTTTGCCGAAAAAATAGTTCTTATTGCAGACCGGGTAGAACACAATACATGACCAAACTTGTACTGGCCAAAATCATTTCAACATATGGCACGCAAATTGAGTATGACAAAATAAAAAATTAATAAAAGGAATATTTGTTGTCAAGGTTGATATATAATATAATTGTAGAAAAATTATACTTACAAAGTGTATATTTTGTTGTACAAAATGTGTAAGACTTCTAGATGATGGTTGTTGTTTAAGAGTGGTATATGCGTTTATATACAAAAACTTGTTACCGATAAGAGTATTAATGTCTGCAAATTTATGTATTATAAAATTGCGATAACTGCTAATTACCAAAAAATAATAATTAACGTTTTTACGCGGACAAAAGAATATTAAAATCACTTTTTTATAAAATTTAATGTATATAAATAATAAAGGATGTAAAAGTTGTATGGAAAACCAAGAATTAGCAAAAAACAAAAAGACATATAGAAACAATAGCAAGTGACAAGTAAACTGTTCTGTTGGGGGTAAAGACAAATGAGGAAGATAAAAAATTGTCCAAGTATGTTAAAGAATCTGAAAAGGCATACGTACATTTGTCTTATTATTGGAGAATAATATGTGCAATTTTTTTCTTCGGTTCTGTTTGCATATAAGCTAAGGATTTTCGAATGAATGGAATACCACTTTCGCTAAGAAAGTGTATAATTAGAAACATAATAATGTAAGCACTATTGTTCGAAGGGTTTTTGACTGGAAACATTGAACTGTTTTTGTATTTTGTATTGCTTTATTCCAATTAAAGGGGTGGCTGCAATAACCAGGCAGCTCCACTTTTTTACGAAAATGAGATTTTCAGTGACTTACTCTTAACAAAAATCGGCCGATCGTTCCCTGCAACACGGTATCTCTTAATAACGGCACATAACTGGCAACGATATTTGGAGCTACCTTGCTTTCACGACGGGGGTCGTGACCCCTCCCAAATAAAAATAAATATCAATCAAATAAATTTTAAAACCCATCAACCCTATAAGCAGGAAGTCAAGAGTTGAAATGATTCAGACTCATTTATTCTAGGGGTAAGTGTAGAATTATGCGGAAGCCTTTTTACATTGCTCTTTAAAAAAATCAACAATAAAATTCTGAATACCCTAATACCTCGACTAACGCTACCCTGACTTCCGCAAATTCAGAGTTACGTGATTTTCAAATTTTGTCAATTCGTCATTTGAGTGCCAGAGAATCGTTCGATTATCGATGAGATATAATTATCGTCCACACATTATTGGTCATTCAATGTACATGACATGACTTTTCGCAAGAAAATCAGCACATTTTTATTTTGTATTACAAAGGTATTTCTTAGGTATTTCTTATCTTCAGTTTTTTCTACGAATTGGTTGTTTGTAATTTGAATAAAATAGTGATCTATAATAGTGATAGCAATTTAACAATACATATTGAAAAATCTGTGAAATTACTTATTTCATTATTTAAAAATGAAGAGACGTAGCATTGAGGATTATTTTACTCCAAGATCAGGTAAAATAATGAACAATACTAATATTGATGATATGAGACCTAGTACTTCTTCTTCAAATACTAATGAACCTGCACATGACCCTCTGGAGGATACAGTTAAAGTAATTATGTATATCCTTTGTATGTTCTACGTATCATACCCATTTTAAAATTGAATTGAATATGTATAAAAACAGTCAATAATTCACATCTATGTTAAATAAATCATAGCTTTTCTGAGTATATATGTATAAAATAAATATATAATTTGGATTTTTTAAGAGTATTCAATATCACGATAGAGATGCCATTAATATGAAGTAAAAGAAATAGCTGAACAACTAGACATTGAATTGAAGATGTCTGGTATAGTTTCTCGTCAAAGTTGTCATCAAACCAACTCTTGCGAAGAATATTTCCGAAGATCTATTTATTTACCCCTTTTAGACAATATATTAATTGATTTAGAAGAACGACTTTCACCGGAAGTTATGAATCTATATAATCTTCGGGTTGTTTTACCTAAAACTGATAACACACCAGAAGATAAAGTTGCATTAAAAAAAATGTTGACACCTTCCAGGATATTATTGGACCACTACTGCATATTCCACTAGAACAAGAGTTTTCACTGTGGATTCAAAAGTGGAAAAGAGTCGTGCAAAATTATGGAAAACTTCCTGATTCTATTTTAGAAGTATTAGAAAACTATTAAATTAAAAAACAAATATTAATTACACTGCCAGTCAGTGCAGCAACAGCAGAGCGTAGTTTTTCTACGTATAAAGCCTCTAAAGACTTGGCTTAGAAATAGAACTTCTGAGGAAAGGTTAACTGGTTTAGCACTCATCAATATGCATCCTAAAATTTTTCTAGATGTTGATGCAATCATAGAGCGATTTGCTAAATCGGATAGGCGAAAAGAATACATTTTATAAAATTATATAATATTTACTTATCTTATTCTTATAGTATTTTTAATCAGTGAACTTTTATTTACCACTGGTTGCCGGCTGTTGCTGCCAATTCGTGAGAAAAATTTCAATACCGAGTAAAAAAAGATTTCACTGTAGCCTAATATGCCTAATTATAGAAATATATTCTTAAATTATATTATGTTTTTTGTTGAATAAATTAATTTAAATATAATGCTGTTTACACTGGTTCTTAAGGTTCGTTCCTCATTACGGAAGGGTGGCTATAATTATTGCTCTCTATCTTGAGCTGTTCTTAGTATCGAATGTGTGTCCAAGCCTGTACAATCTCTTACATTCTTCAGTCAGGTGCGTTTTCTTCTTCCTGGACCTCTTTTTGCTTCTACTTACTCTTCCATTATGAGTCGTAGAAAGTTATATTTTTCTCCTCTGTAAATATGTCTTAGATAACTCGTTTTTCTGTTGTTTGTCTGTAACAATATATTTTTCTCCTCTGTAAATATGTGTTAGATAACTCGTTTTTCTGTTGTTTGTCTGTAACAATATATTTTTCTCCTCTGTAAATATGTGTTAGATAACTCGTTTTTCTGTTGTTTGTCTGTAACAATATTTGGGAGTTCTCTCTCAATCCTCATTCTTCTCAGCACCTCGTTGTTGGTCACGTGCTCTGTCCACGAAATCTTCAGCATCCTGAAAAACATACATTTCAAAGGCTTCTATATGCCTCATACTTTAATTCCGAGAGTCCATGTTTTCACCCCGTATAGCAATAAGGAATAACTGAATGTTTTTACAAATTAATATCGGATATCCAACGATAAGATAAAGTTTATTAGGAATGTTTAATACATTCATTAATGTTTACACTTAGATTAAGTTATTGCATTTAAATTACTTAACTTTGGTTTATACTTCTTGATTTTGTAGTCATAGGATAGGTGGGTTGAAATTAATTGCCTTTAAAATACCTAGTTTCAATTAACAGTCCTTGATTTTTCAGTATTTATATTTTAATCATTTTCCTTTGGTTTAATAGTCTTGTACACTTGATTTTACTGTCATAGAGTATGTGGGTTTAAATTTTTTTTTTTTTTGGTTAAGTTTAAGACCCCTTAATGCTGTACCCTTAAATAAATAGAAAGTAAATTGTTAGTTTTGCTTTAAAATTTTGGTGTAGAATTACAGCTATATTTGAAATAGCTTAATAAATTCTTTTAATATCATTAGTGATTAATAATTAAATAAACAATTTATAAAAAATAGTATATTACTTTAGGAGGCGGAGAAGCATGACTTTTCTTGACGCGCCCGATATTACGCGCCGAACGAAGTGAGGCGCGTAATAGAGGGCAAGTCAAGAAAAGTCGCTTCTTTGCCGAATAAAGTATACTATTTTTTCTTCAAACGTAGCAATTTTCAACCATAAATAGTACAATTCATACGCTATTTTTACTCGAAATTAACTGTGACAACTATCAAAGTCGTCTAGATGTTAGAAATTAAAATAATTAAGTCGTCGGTGGGATTTGCGTCTCCCTGGTTACAGTTGTTTGACAGTTGTTTGCAATTATTAAAGACAGTTTATTGTTGTTGCAACCGCAAGCGCAAATTTAGTGCGCAAATGGAAAACCTAAACGAAATTGAGTCCGCGGCTAATGATGCAGTAGCACGTTGGAATGATTGCTGAAAGTTGTTCTCGACCATCAGTATCATCAACAATTACCAATGCGTATCAAGAGTCGGGAACATTTTTGCACGGTTTCAATTTTGAAAATGCCTCATTAACTAATTGTACTTTTAATATTACAATAAATAAAAATGATGTTTAATTGTTGTTAATGACATTTGTATTGTTGCTTTGTGACATGCTTCATATTGTTGCCATGACAACATTTTTCCCTCCGCCGTAAAGAAATGGGGAAAAAAAACTGCTGCCGGCGGAGACATCAAACTTTAACAGGATCAAGTTAGATAAGTAATGTCATCATTATTTGACGAAAAAATATATTATTGTGTTGATGTAGTAGGTAACAGTAAAATAATTTAAAGAATGAACCATTATTTAGCTTAAATAATATTGTTACAAAATTTTGAAAGTATATTTTTGTTTCCTCTATTTTATTTTCATAACCTTCAGAATCTGAATTGTTATTTCCAATGTTAATTATTACAGGTTCGATATTAATATTACACATATCTTTTTCTCTAATAAACCACTATTCAATTAATTTGTTAGTATGTTCAATACACTTTGCCCAGGCGACATCGTTACATTTTTGAATTACTTCCTTCCAAATACTTAAAACATGTCCATCTCTATATCCATCTCTGCCAATATATGTATTACAGTAGTGTTGCAATCTGCCCATACTAATTCGATAGCATTAAAATTTGGGTAATACGGTGGCAATCTAAGTACTTTGTGTACATATAAATATATTTTTTGTCGATTCATCTTGGTCAATTGTTAACAATTCTGGTTTTAACTGATGTTCATCCAAATAAATATTGTATTTCTTCAACAAATTTACAATTTTTGATTTTAACCATTTAGCGGAAGGTGTGTTTATGATTTCACGATGGTAGGGTGCGTTGTCCATGACAATCAAAGATGAGTATTCTAAATTAGGAAGTCATTGTGTACTTATTCCATTTAGTAAATATTGTACTATTCATATCACCGTGATAATCTGCAGTCAAGGATTTGGCTCACAATAACAAACTGGCTTCTAAAATAAAACCTTTTACTGAACCGGCATGAACCACAATAAATCTTTTTTCATCGTAACCACCTGGTTTGCGTACACTTCTGCTGTTGTTACCCTGCCACGACATCATTTTATTTTCTCTAGAAAATATCCACGTTTTGTGTAAAAATACAACTTCTTGTGGATATGTACTATTTCTGTTTTCCGTGTATTTACGTAAGAAACACGCTCGTTGTGCTGCGATATGGGTTCTTTGAACTAAATCTCTTCAATGATCATCTTTTCTTAAATTTAAAGCCCAAATTTTTTAATATTCTACTCAAGGATATTTTATTTGTAGAAACAATTTCTTGTTTCTCTAAAAAGTTATTTATTTCAATAATCACTATAATATTTTAATCCTACTCGTAATTCTCAACAGAAAGTTAGTTTATAGTCGGTTCGCTATATTTACGCGGGTTTCAGATTAAAAATTTTATTGTAAGTACCCAGTTTTAATTACCTGCTCTTTGGGGAAATATCAACTGGTCAAATGAAATGAAAAATAATCCATAACTTTTTTTAATTAAATAATAATGGAAAATCTTTTATATAATTGACAGTATAATAAGGAGAATTACTTCATTAATGGAGTCTAATGTGGCTAATATAAACCTAATAATAATTTTATATTACACTTCACACAGAAAATATGGTCTATGTATATTTGTTCCATGTAGAGAATTTCTAATAAAAAATAAAAAAATTTAACTTGCCAACAAAAATGAAAATCAGTCATTATCTTCAAAAATATCATAATCGTCATCATCATCATTGTCATCACCATTAATTGTTATTATGATTGGACTTATTTCGTTTATTTTATTTTCACGAGTCCACCAATCTTCTATTAGTTTCTCGCACTTGAATATGCAGTTGCACCACACTTCTGGAGTTACAATTGAAAGTGCCTTTCGCCAAGTTTCCCGAACTGCGTCGTCGCTATAACCATTAGGCCCAATATGGTTGTCATAATATTGTTTTGCTATTCCCCATATATAGTCTGGATTAAACTGGCAATGATACGGTGGCAGACGTAAAACTTGATGACCGTAACTTTCAATAATCTGATCCACAACAAAGGTTTTTGGTTTTGCGTGGATATTTGCCAAGCGTAATAATTCTGATTTTAAAATATGTTGTGTAAATGGTATATGTTCCTTTGTCAACCATTTTTTAATTTTATTAACAGTCCAAGAATTCGTTGGACTTTTGTTTAATACTTCAGAATGGTAAGGTGTATTGTCTAAAATTATTACGTTGAGCTCACTTAAACCTGGGAGAAGTTTTTCATGTAACCATTTTACAAATATTTCTGTGTTCATATTATCGTGATAGTCACTTGATTTTGATTTAGATGAAAATACATATTAAATCAGCACGTTCTATAAAACCCGATTTCCCTCCTGCATGTAAAATTATGTGTCGCTTCCCTTCTCCATCAGTATGTTTGATAGACTTTACGTTATCATCTTGCCATATTCTCTTGGTTGCACCCCTAGAAAATATCCATGTTTCGTCTAAATATATAAAATTTGCCCTTTCTTCTTTTAATTTAGAATATTTTCTTAGAAAGTTAATTCTTTTATGCACAACAGAACTTCTTTCACAAAGGGCTTTTCTGTTATCCTCCTTTTGAAATTTGAAACCCAAATTATGTATCACTTGCCATAGACTTGTTCTGTCAATTTCGTCAAATTGTCTATCTTTTAATTCCGAGAGAATTGTATTTAAGGTCACATGTTCCTTGTTGGCTCGCATTCGATAAATGGTATCACGAATTTCAAATTTTTTTCCATCTGGAATATCTTTCGTTTTCAATGATAGGCGAGTTTTTCGGTGATCTTCTTTCGGCCGTTCATTATTGCGATTTTGTAATACTCCTCTTAGTTTGGTTTCACTAATTCCTAGAGCATCACATACGCGTTGTTGAACAGACATTACCGATTTTAAAGGACCGCCATTTTCTTTTTCATCCGTAAAATACTTATGTAAACTATAAATTAGACTATCTACATCTAACACACGTCTAGGCATTTTTAAATATTTCCACCAAACATACAATGTCAACACTGGCAAAGAATCAATTCAACTGCAATATTGTAACAAATTTATACCTACCCTAATATGACCATTAATGCAGTTTTTACCTAATTTTCTGGGAAGTCGTTTACTGCAACTGGTTATCAATGAGTCATTAGCATAATTTAATTTTGTTAATCCGAAAACCGCGTAAATATAGCGAACCGACTATACTTACTATCCTGGTACGTATTATATGTTGTATTTCGAATTGCCATTTTATTGCCCTCAGGTAAATCAGTAGTTTTCGATTTTAAACGAAGTCTACTTTTTAGCGGACTCCTTTAGCGACGGATGCATGAAACTGACTCCACTCTCAAATCTATATAGAGCAGCGGGTTTTACAGACCTCACACCACGCAAAAATGTTACAGACCATATAAAGAAAATTAAAGAAATCGCAGATGAAAGATATGACCTATACAGAGCTCGAACACCACGATAGCGACTGAAATCCAAGAAAAGTTTTCTTGAAACAGTGCAGGATGAACCCCAAATATTTGTCTCTTCTCTAGCTTCAATGGACTGGCCAATCTCTAGACTTTAAAACGTGGAAACCATTGATAGGATAAAAACGGAAGGGCTGCAGTAAAATTAAACATAAGAAAATAGACCAAGATGATGTAATTTGTAACTGTGGAGAACACAAAATATGAGTATCTTCTTATAAGCAGAAACTGAATCAATCAGTGTACCCTGCAAGATTCGTAGCTCGCCAGTTAAGATGGAACCGACGTAGCCCGATCCTGGACCGGCATTATATGAATGACATGTCCGGACACGATAAAGTACTACTATAATAGTAAAGTAAGTGTACTATCAGCCGAAGGAATTCTGACAGTGAGAATAGTATGTCGTCTCCGGTGTAATTAATAAACGTATGAAAAACTGATTGCAACTTGGTGCAAGTTTCCATGTTTATTAATTTGTCCAACTATTGCGCAATATGGTGTTATATTGCGTAGTTGGCCGGTACGCTCTTATTGTGGCATTATCTTGAAGAGACAATGCCATTATGGTTTTATTAGGTGGTTGAAATAAAGCACATTCTTTCTAAGAAGAAAAAAACTCAGCTTCAGAGTCTTAGAAAGAAACAGAGCCCTTTGAGCAAAGTGCTCTAGGGAGCTACCCTACACGGGTAAAACCATGAGTTAGACACTACTATCATTACTGACTTGAGATCCGAAAATGTTCCATATTTAAAGATAAATTAACTTTTATATGAAACTTTTTCATTTCTCAACCAATTAAATTTAATTATAAGTTCCAGAAGGAAGGGCGATGAACATTGAAGTGCGTGATTGGTGGCACTTGATGACATCCCCCCTGCTTTGGAGACTCTGAGGCTGATAAAAAAAGATGATTTTATTAAAAAACTTAAGAAAACAATTTTTTTTACAAATCACATATAGAAAAGAAAAACAAATGCATAAAATATATCAAATATAACATGAAATATATCAAAATGAATATGTCTATATTGTCAGATCTACTTACAGTCCTCTAACACACACTACACTCGCGTACACTCGCGTAGCGCGCACTTGCACTGCACAAAAACACTCACAGGCGGTGGTCGTTGTTGTTGACAGCATCTGAAGGTCCATCCTCGACGACGTGCTCTCGTTCTACGGCGGCTTCGTCCTCTCTAGCTATACATTTCCCATCTGCATGTCGCCGGTGTGTCGTAGGCGAGTTTGCCTGAGCCTCCGTGGTGCTCTGGACCACATAATGGTAGGGCAGGCAGTGACTGGCTACTGCGGAGACATCCATTGCATCAGGTACTTAGCATCAAGTAGGCTGGCTCGTCGGAGATGTGGCACATCGACTGTTTCCGGGCTGCAGAAGGTGGATATCGGACGTTAGTTTGGTATACTAACATCCGATGCTTCTCCCCGCTGTTTTCTTGAGTGGTTTTGATGCGGGCATCATGTTGGAACTGTTTGCGATTTTCGATCGCGTAGCATGAGAACTCTGACATCTCGGAGTCGTGGTAGAGTTCGTTGAAGGTTGGGCGCCATGTCACGCGCTATCTCAGAGTTAAACGTATGAAAGACTGATTGCAACTTGGTGCAAGTTTCCATGTTTATTAATTTGTCCAACTATTGCGCAATATGGTGTTATATTGCGTAGTTGGCCGGTACGCTCTTATTGTGGCATTATCTTGAAGAGACAATGCCATTATGGTTTTATTAGGTGGTGGAAATAAAACACATTCTTTCTAAGAAGAAAAAAACTCAGCTTCAGAGTCTTAGAAAGAAACAGAGCCCTTCGAGCAAAGTGCTCTAGGGAGCTACCCTACACGGGTAAAACCATGAGTTAGACACTACTATCACTACTGACTTGAGATCCGAAAATGTTCCATATTTAAAGATAAATTAACTTTTATATGAAACTTTTTCATTTCTCAACCAATTAAATTTAATTATAAGTTCCAGAAGGAGGGGCGATGAACATCGAAGTGCGTGATTGGTGGCACTTGATGACAAGTATTGGCGTTTAACAATGGTGAATCGTCAGAAAATGAAACTAGTGATCCCGGCATTTTTTCCAACTGAAATTCATATTTTTTGGTTTACTTTTGTTTAGTCAATTTGCTTAAGTTTTGATTTTCTTTTTTATTCTTTTAAGAAAATGGTATCTTTTGTTTTTTATTTATAGAAGATGGAACATACATTATTATGTTTGGTTTTAGTTTATATTCAATAAAATTTTAGATTTTGTGTTTTAGGTTTTGCTACTTTTGGTAGGTTGTTCTCAGAAAATTCTCTTTATCAAGAATATTTTATTTTTTTTTTATTTTTATTTAGTTTTCGAGAATTTTGATCCATAAATCACTATGGATCAAAAAGGATCTGGTCGTATTCAGTATCTCAGTTTTTTTGCTCATAAACCCATGTTCGTAAATAAAATATATTAGGTAATCTATGTTTATTCAATTTTTTTTACTTTTACGTAAATCATTTTGATTTTGGTTGAATAGCAAATATATATAAATAAATTTTTAATTTAACTTTTTTTTATTCACATTTTCAACTTTTTACTTATCCTTTAACCTTAAATATTTTTTGTTATTAATCTTGATATATCTATTATTATGAATAAAAACAATACATGAAGAGTTGTTGTATTTATTGTGAAATTCAAAACATCCGTAGATATGGTCGTACAGATTCAATTAAAAACATTATGTTAACATCCTTCGCACCAACATTTAAGACTACGACTGCAATGTCCACTAAGTCTTCCTTCTTCTTTGCATATAATGCGACACGTTTCGTTGTCCGAGGCTTTGCAAGATCCCTTATATTTAGCAGATAAGCAATCTCCAAAGGTAGTTTTGGCAGTAATAGCGAGAACAAGGAAGACGACGAATAAGAAATAGATCTTCATTGTGTAATCTGAAAAAAAGTAAATTTTTGTATTGGACCTTAATACAAATTTTATATATTGGTATGTACTATTCGATTATTCTATCATTGAGATGGAGCTGAAGATAGACCTACAAAAGATATAATTCTTATAATGGCTGAAATGTAGTTCCATCGTTTCGGTTTTATACGAGACTGCTATGTGTCTGTCACAAACTTAAATGCCTTAAATGCACGACGTAGGGATATACCAGTAAGAAATAGAGAGTAAACTACAAAAAGACGTTAAAGATGAAACGAATATTGAACACCTTAACGAAACAATAGTGGACGTACTTAAGAAGGGACAAAAAAAGTGCTACAGCAAACAAACAAAGAAAAATGAAAACTTAACAAGAAAATAATGCAAAAAAAGTAAAACAAAAAAAAGCTCACATTGAACGTAGCAGGACTTAAGATTTAAACATTTCAAATGCCGTTAGAAAAGACAAGAAACTTTAACACTTAAGAAATAACTTAAACCATAGGACCAAACAAAAGCGTAAAATTTTTAAAACGTGACTTGAAGACAGGAACGAAGAATATTTCTAAGGTAAAAAATAAACAAAGACATGTTATATAGGAACAACGTGAGATCTTTAAATCTTCAAAGAATACTCTAGAATATTATATAGTCGAGGTGATCGTGTTCCACAGGTAGAAATACCAGTAATACAGAATGAAGGATCAGAGAAACTTCCAAATATAACCGAAGGTGAAATTGAATCAGCTTTAAATGATACGAGGAACAACAAAACACCTGAAGAAGATGGCAATGTAAGTGAAAGGATAAAACTAGGTGGAAAATTCGTCATAAAAGCCTTTACAACTCTTTATAACGCCTGTCTCTTTAGAGGCATTACAGCAGAAAAATGGAATTGAACAATTATGATAATATTGCACAAAAAGGTAGATGTAACATAAATTAATTAAATAGAGGCTCTTTATAAGAACAGTTACTAATAGAATAGGCCCAATTAACATTTTCAACAACCATTAGAAAAAGTCGATTTAGGAGTGGTTATGAACAAATGGAGTGGAACAAATGAACAATTACAAGTAATATAGTTCTTGTTAAAGAAAGGTATAGAATAGAAAAAGCTATTAATATTAATATTTGTAGACTTTAAGTAAGGATTTGAGTCACAGTTTAGCATAGCTCCATGTTGAGCAAGATCAAAGTGCAGTATTGATCATAGGTAGATAATTTTTCTGCGGAATATACAAAATACTGCAACAGCTGCAGTCAGAAATCCCCCGCTTTGTTGCAGAGTACCTACTATGAGAAATATTAATTGCGAAAATATTGGAATTAACAAAAATGAGGAGTTTATAACCAGCTTGAGGTTTGCAGACAAAATAGTTCTTATTGCAGACCGATTAGATCATGCATGCCAACTTCTTCAAGACCTTCGGGTCTGTTGTGCACAAGTTGGCCTTAAACATAATTTTTGTAAAACGTAATACATGACCAAACTTGTACTCGCCAAAATCATTTCAACGTATGGCACACACATTGAGTATGGCAAAATAAAATAGAAATTAATAAAAGGAATATTTGTTGCAAAGGGTGAGATATATAGATGTAGAAAAATTACACTTACAAAGTGTATATTTTGTTGTACAAAATATGTAAGACTTCTTGATGCTGGTTGTTGTCACAATACTTTTAAGAGTGGTATATGCGTTTTTATACAAAAACTTGTTACCGATAAGAGTATTAATGTCTGCAAATTTATGTATTATAAAATTGCGATAACTGCTAATTAACAAAAAATGATAATTATCGTTTTTACACGGACAAAAGAATATTAAATACACTTTGTTTTATAAGATATAATATTATTATACAATACATTAGTGAAAATGGAAAGTTGCCGGACAATAATCAATAAGTAGCTACCCAGTTTAAATGACCATTTTATTAATTGTTTAAGAAAAATTTAAAACAGTCAAAGTGAGAAAAGGCTATGAGGGACGAACGAACACCGGATATGAAAGTTGCTAAAGAATCTGAAAAGGGATTGTCTTATTATTGGAAAATCATTTGTGCAATTTTTTCTTTAGCTTTGTTATAAGTATAATTTAAGGACATCTCTTACAAATGGAATACCAGGTTCGCTAAGAAATGTATAATTAGAAACATATAATGTAAGCACTGCCTATTGTTCGAAGAGTTTTTGACTGGAAACATTAAAGTATTTTTGAACTTGGTTTATATAATTGCGTCTTTTGGGCGTTGATTTTTATCTTCCATTTTTCGGTGTATCTCGTGATTTTGTCCAAGTGGTTTTCTATATCCCTGATTATTCTTCCTTCGTCTTTTTCGGATGCATACACTGCTGTGTCGTCTGCATAAAGAGCTGTTGAAGTTCTTGGATCTGTAGGTAGGTCTGAAACAAAAATGTTATATAAAATTGGCGATAAAATGCTGCCCTGAGGCATTGCTTCCTGAATATCCTGGATTGCTGACATCTTTTGGTCCGCTGATACTTGGAATGTTCTGTTGGACAGATAAGTGTCACAGATGTTGATGAGGTAGTGTGGTAGCCTAGCTTTGTCCATCTTGAAGATTAGTGCCTTTTTCCAAACACTCTGAGATAGCGCGT
>NW_027313122.1:0-23563 GCF_040954645.1 Diabrotica undecimpunctata
CGCGCTATCTCAGAGTACTAGAAAAAGTAATTCGAGGAGTGCCATATTAATACAAATGGCACCATCTTTAATAATCTGTACAAGTGGTCGGATATGCAGATGACATAGACATTAATGCTTAGGTCCACAGAATCTTTGATCGAAGCATTTCGATCACTAAGGGGCGTCTTGCACTGAGAATGCACTTTGTCTTTTTTTTTTGTTGTTAACGTATTGGATATCCCCCTCCTCTTTCATTTAACGTATTACACATAGTAATCTGACTAATAACAACAAAGAAACGATATAGTACCGTTTTGGCATTGTCTTTGCGTTTTTTTTTTTGTCTTAAACATATTCATTACCACCTCCCCTTTCCATCGTTACCTTGCACGTTGTTGTACGTTGAGCTGTTTAGACCTTACAAGCTTAGTGTCCTTTTGGCAATGCTGCCATCTTTGTTTTTTGTGTTAACCGTATTCGTTACCCCCTCCCTTTTCCGACGTTACCTCACACGTCACGATCGGACGAGCGCCTTCACAACGAAATGAGCCAAAAATGACCAGAATGGACCTTAGCGATTTCTTATGGGATTTAACATGGGAAAAATACGCCGTACTCTCCTAGTCCTTTACTGTGGTCCTCTTCTAGTAAATGCAGATGTATCACCATGTTGGACTGTTAAGCAAGACAACGTCTAGCGTTGCCATAGCCTCTTATAACAATGCCCAGCGCATTAGTTTTTTTGCTGCCCCCAATCCACTGGTCAGGCGTTGAAGTTCGAGGTTGTCGCCAGTTGATCCATAAATTCAGTAAACTCATTGAGTAGGAGACTTTAGTGGGGCATAGCAACTGTAGAAATGGATACCGTTTACCTTTGTCATTACAGAGACAGCTTCTGCTTTCTTAACCACGTTCTGGAAGATAATTTGTCACAGGATCAGATGACAGCTTTATCATGCTGTCCATTTTCCCAAGGGTTGGGTTGTTAGATGCCTATATGGCTCAGATGTGTATGTGTATGTCTGTGTGTGTTAAGTGTGTGTGGGTCATCATCAATCAACAAATCTACAGTAGTGACATAATTGCAGCTTTTGTGCCATGTTCAGTTGATCTATTACTGTTTATTTGATTACATATTATTCGCAGCTTGATGTTATTTGGATTCACATTTTCTTTTATAAACAATCTATCAGTTTGTCGTATTTGACTTTGTCAAAGCTTTCTCATTGTCAATAAAACAAAGTAAAATTTTTGCTGATCTCTATACTTCTACGCATGAGAATACTTCAAGTTTTGCAACTGCTTTTTTATAATTATATGCCTATAATTACAGTTAAAACGAGCCTTCCTGACTACATAGCTATGGGATAAAAATGATGAAAAACGTCATTACATAAACTCGTGCCTAAATTTTTGTATACATATTGGAATTACCTCAACTCTAGTTTTAACACTTTTAAATTGAAATAGGTAATCGAATGACCTTTTATTAGAAAGGTCGTTCAATTCTTATGTATACAAATCTACCAACGATCTTATACATTGATTAATGTTGTCATGCTTCCCCAAATGTACATTTAAAAGAAATATCTTTGTATTTTGCCATAGAGTAAACAGTTTGGAGGAAAAAGACACAAGTTTTCAGTATGTTAGGGACCTTGTTAATATGTAGACCTATTCGTAAATCGTTTGTTATTGCTTTATTTTTGGGGTAATTTTAAAAATAATACACTTAGCTTGCTTAATTATTGTTGCTGGTATGCAAATGTTAAACAACAAACACAAAGCTAACAATGTTTTGCTCGTTATTTACCAAATTAGATTATCATATCTCATTGTAAGCTTAATCAAACATACTTAATGTAATTCAAAACCGGCTTCTGCTCTGCTCTGTATTGTTTTTAATTCGAAAATAAAAAGGGTTAAGGAGCTATCAGCGAGTTCAAGCCTGGGAAAAAGGTCGTTGGAATCGTATGATAAATATACCAGCGCGATTCGCAATCCACTTAGTCCAGCTACAGTTATTACAGACACGATACACGATAAGTATTTTCGGTTGTTCAAAATGTTCGTAAACGCATCATTTTTCTATTGACGAGGTGAACAATTTGCTTAGTGAGAGTTCGTTAGGATTTTTGGCAATGTGGTAGAACACTTCCCTGCTGCTGGCTATTGGAATTTTAAAATGCAGACCTTTTAACAACAGCAACGCCTTAATTCAGGCCATTTTGTGACTTTTTGGATGGCTTAAAAACACATGGTAAGTGTTCACATGGCAAAAGTAATTCTGTTTTACCTGATATTTTAAGCGTATCCATACTTTTAACAATGTTTTTAACACAACTACCTACACTCTTAATTTTATATTGTTTTGCTATTATTGAAACAAGTTTAGATCCCAATTTTTACATTTGATTCCTTAGTGTAAACGTTTTTATTGATACCTAGTTCATTATTTACTTTTATTGTATATTTAAACTATCATTCTGTAATTCATTTCTTTTTAGATCGAAGGTTTTTTATTATATTTAACTAAAATTTTAAATTCCGTTAGTTTTTCTGCAGATCTATTTAAAATTTTAATTTAGGTATTTCTTACATTTGTTTTGGTTCTTACATTTTATTTTCTTTGTTTTTACGTTTCCTAAATTCATTTATTCGTTCTTCATCCTAAATATACACATTTAAGATGTTTTTCGTAAATTAACACGGTTTCAAATTAGTTTTTTCTTAAAATATTTCGAATGGGATTATAACATCTTCATTGAAATATAAGTTACTGTTTATTTTTATTTCCCTTTCTTTCAATTTTTGAGTTTCTGTATATTTTTGTTTTTCTGTTCATGATATTTCTATTTCTATGTATCAATTTAAATCTTTTTTTTTCCCTTTTTAAATTACTTTTATTAGTACATTCTTCTCAATCTTTCGTATTTTTTCTCTCGTCCTTCGTACCTCATCAGTTTCCTTTCTTTTCAGTGAAATTTAATTTGGTTTGTCTTATTTTGTTTGTGTACGGACTTTTGCAAAAAAAAAAGAAAATTTTGGGCATTTATCCAGATAAATAAGTTCTTCTTGACTTTAATCAATGTGATTGTGTATTTCCCCATGTTGTAGATTAGGAGCACACTATCTCTCATTGCCATTAAAGTGAATAAACAAGATTATCAGGCCCAATCCTATTTTCCTTTTAGCGATATTATAACCACTTTTTATTTTTCTATAAATTTTTGTGATATCGTTATAAAATAATTTTGTTTTTGACATGATACGGGTGCAATGAACCTTGTAGCATATTACTTACTAGATTTTCTAATTATAGATGCAATAATTTGTTTGAAAAAAAAAACATCACTAATACTTCCTTTTGCCTCAACATATTTCTTGTCAAGTATGTTCAATGTCATCTTTGTTTTTTGTCGAAGTTTTAAAAAATATAATAATGTATCTAATAATACTTGTTTGTTTCAGAAAAAGAAAAGATTTTCCAACTCTACCCAGACATCTTAGATAGCGCCGTATGCACATCGCCCATGATTTACGAAAAAGAACCATCATATGTTAACATCGAAGAAAAGAGGAAGCTTCAGGAACTAAACAGTCCGCTATAAAGACAAATTCGGCTACCCTTTTATCACCACCATCAGCGACGTCACCACCTCTACTCAGAAATCCAGTCGAGGATGGAAAACAACAAGGACGATGAGCTGCAAAGGACCATGAGAGGAGGTTAAGGCGATTGTGTATTTGAGAGTACAGGATATTGTGAGCTAAGTACGTTTCAAAGACGTTGTGGGACGAAACGAAAACCTGTAACAAGGTTCAGCTGTGTCGATTGTACACGTTTAAAGTACGAAGAAGTTAATTTACACATGATTTGAGTTTATCTACGAAGTAGAGTACTATTTTCTAATATTTATTCTAATGATATGCTTTATGAAGAAAGTTTTGCTGTTCTACTATCTTGTTTAAACTTCTTCTAGATCTAGACGTTCAGTATGGTTCTACTAGTTCATCTTTACTTTTTTGACTGATGTTTTTCAACATTTTTCTGATTGATAAGTACTAGAATAATGTGATGTTACTCTTTATGACATTCAATCTTTGAAATATACTCCTGCCACCACATTTTCTCATAAGTTTTCTTTACCTCTTTTTCTTCTTTAATAATTTACAAAACAACAGTTTTGTAACACAGACCGCAAGTAAAAATACAGTTTTTAAACAGATATCTTCTATGGTTGTATCAACGACCATTTATTAGTTCAAAAATTTACAACAAGGACATTTTTGCTGTTCGTATTTCTTTATACGAACAAATTTTAAATAAAATATGTAACTTTGAATGTATTTATTATGTAAACATCGAATTCTGTGATTTGCTACAAATTCCTGATCGTAGTTTCAGATATTCTTTAAGTATATCAGTCTATATACATAGTTTATTTTAGATAGATATTGCGTAATTTTTCAGACTTTTTTATATTAATTTTAATTATTTGTACATATATTATTAGTTTTAGAAAGATTTGACATTATAAAACCGGTTTTTACTGTACATAGATAGATTTTGTTGTTTATATTGTAAGTATTAATTTTTTTATACAAAAAGTATTGTAAATATTTATATAAAATAAATAACTGAGTTATATATGCTTCTTTTTCTACTCAGACTAGGATAACCAAATCAAAAATTTGAAAAAACGTGAAAACCCCAAGGACTTGTGACAATACCGTTCAGATTAAGGGAGATCAAGAAGGGCCGCCATCGGGATGTAATCATTGAATAAGCTCTTTTAGGCTAATTTGAGACCTATTAATGTTTTTTTAATTTACTATGAATTGTACTTTAATTTAAATTGTGAGGAATATAATAAACAACAAAATTGCAATGAATAATTGAATCGGTTATTTCGAAAAGGGCCACATCTCCATTAATTTCACAAAATGAGTTAACTTCGCCATTTTATTCAGAATATCTTTAAGCTTTAGTACACGTGAAAACGTCACATCTCCGCTGTTCGTTACTATTAATCTTGACAGGCGTATTTCTCTGTTTATTTCGAAAAGGCTACTTCTCCGGAGATGTGGCGTTTTCGAAACAAACTGCACGCGCCGGACATTTGATTAAGTGGTTACGGTCGCGGTCCTTCCTAGTTTCCTATAGAAAATGTCACACCGAGAGTGCAGTACGGCTAATATAGGAAATGCACAATTGCCGGATTTCACGCCTTGTGCTTGGCGATACAAACAGGTCCAAGTGGTAGTCACAGAACCGTACCCAGATCTCTACGCCGGGCTCTGTTATTTAGTATAAAATAATATATTGATAAAATAATTGCCTTCAAGTAGCCAAATAAGAGGCATGAATTTTGAATAAAAAGACCTTAAGTTTTTAGCGAGAATTTTATTATAAAACTGTATACTTTATTAAACTAACAAATGTATTTTAAATTACATTTCTTGATAGCTATAAATATACCGGGTGGAACCTCCGGGTAACTCGATTTCCGTGCACCCAGCCCAATATCCAAGAAAAACTTTTTGTTTTGTAAATATGTGAAAAATTATCAGGAACGGGAATATCGAAAAAGCTTTGCACATTTTTTAATCCCGGCGATGTTATTAAAAAAACAAGTTGCGCACTTGAATCACTGCGAAATTTTAACACCTATTATGAAATTTTTTTTTGTGGAAATCTGAAGTGCAGTTTTTGTCCTTGTTAAAACATATGCAGTCTTGCATTTTTTACACACAACATAAGTTTACCTAGTTCCTTAGCATAGCAACCTGGTAGTTTTCAGCGAAACCTTGTGTTATTCCATATGGGATAATGGTTTTCCTTGCCCACACTTGACCAGATGAGCAGGTATAAGGTTTATAGTGTAAGTTATTTAACATTATATTATATTTATACTTTATTAAACTAACAAATATATTTTAAATTACATTTTTTGATAGCTATTAATATACAGGGTGGAACCTCCGGGAACTCGATTTCCGTGCACCCAGCCCAATATCCGAAAAGCCCATACTCTGATTGGACTGGTAAATGCATTTTATTGTTATACAGTGTAAAATAATCGAGGTTACTCACAGATATTCAATTAATTATACTAAAGTCGTCCCTCTACATCCGAGATGTCGGATTCGCTTTCGCTACTCTCCCCTGTGTTCGCGTGTATTATCAATTGGTCTACGTTATCTTGCAGGTTGTCCGCAGTCCACATCTCAGTTTCCGTTTTCTCAACAACATGAGTGACATAATTGCGCCAATTTTGCTCTGTGACGCGTGCGAAACCGTCGTCGATCAACTGGCGTACCTCGTCGTTTTTAAAAGTGGTATTATGGGTACCTATATATCGCTTAACTTGGTTCCACACCATTTCTATAGGATTCAATTCGCAGTGATATGAAGGAAGCCTTAAAATATAAACATTATGTTGTGAAGCATACTCATCAAGATGATACTTATCGTATTGAACTTTAAAAGCACGCGCTGCTTCTAATAGCTCGGATTTCAAATAACACTCCTCGAAAAAAATGTCTTTTTCCACTAGCCATTCCTTGATTGCAGCTTTATTCCAGGAATTGTTAGGGAATCTCTCTTTACGGGAGTGGTACGATGCATTGTCCATTACAATGACATTCCTGCGACCACTATTTGGTAAATTTGATATCTAATGTCTCCTTAAACCACGACTCAAAATATGCGGCATCCATTTCATCGTGATAGTCGCCATCATTTTTCTTTGCCAGAAAAACACGCTGTGTGCCAGGAAGGAAACCTCCTGAAAAACCTGGCATGCAATAAAACATATCGTGGACCTCGTTTAGTAGGTGCTTTTAAGCCAGTACTTAAACCTTTGAGAAAAGCATCACGACTGTTTTGTATCGTAGTATCGCACCATTCGTAATTTATAGATTGGCCAACATTAACCCACGATTCGTCCAAATATATGATATTGCAATGGTCTTTTCGCAAACGTCGTATAGTTCTCAAATAATTATGGCGCCAATGAATAATATCCTCTCGCTCCACCATGATGCTTCTTGGCCACGTTTCTTATAAACAAATTAAATATCTTTCAGAAGTCTGTATAAAGTAGAAAGAGGACAACGGCTGTATATTCTCATTACCTTGTATGAAGTTATGTATATGCTTTAAGAATGGCGGCAAATTTTTCATGAAAAATTCACAATGAACAATTCTCAGTAGAGTTGTTCCGTAAAGTTACGCGCTATCTCAGAGTTGTAAAAAACACAACACATTTAACACTACGAGTTTAGCGCAACCGTTAAATAATTCACCGGATTTAAACTTATGGGACTCCATGCTCTCTGTTGAAACTCGGACTAAATTTTGAAGTGTAGTTTCGTTTTCCAAAAGCACTTTCACCCTAACGATGGGTAGGGGGTGAAATAGGAAAGCTTGGAGTTTATCAAATACTAATTATGACAAACAAGTTTATGGCCATATTTAGGTGATTATGTTAATGATGGTAATTTGTAGCAGAAGTTTTACAAAAGAAATGAAGACCTATTTATAGAAACAACATAACTGTATTTTTAATATTTTACATACAATAGAAAAAATCTAATTTCTATGAAAGAATTGGAAATTTGAATATTATATATAATATCTATAAATAATATCATTTCCAAGTTTCCAAATTCTTTCCTAGAAATTATGTAGGTTTTTTCTATTTTATGTAAAACATTAAAACTACAGTTATTGTATGTTGTTCTTGTAAAGAGGTGTTCAAATGTTACTCTTATGAATATGATACAATTGTATATCTCATGTTGACGTTTTATATGCAAAATTCATAGTTTTCGTTGTCAATAACTCATCAATGCCTTTTTATTCTACTGTATACGTATACATGATATAAAATATTTTACTCGTACTGCCGGCAGATGCATTTTATCCAAGCCGGTCCTGTGAGACAATGAGCAATCAACAGCTGGAGAAAACCGACAACCCTGCGCGTTTATTCTCCATAAGAAAAGCATTGCCCTATCTTACCCGTACTGCACTCTCAGTGTGACATTTTGTATAGACCAGTTGACGATTACCTTTAGTACGATTAGGTTCCATGGTGTATTGTTTATACAAAAATGAGTAGCTCTGATAGAGAAAACCAGTGTCATTATTGAAAATAAACAAAGAAAAAGAAAGAAAGGTATTATTAATCGGGCCCTGTTTAAAAATGAAGTTATTAAGAAGGCTAAAGTTAGGGCCAAGCCCATATTAATCACGTGGGAAAACAAGTTATGGCGCACGCGCTATCTCAGAGTTGTACTTGTCGCAAGAAGTGTTGTGAACATTTTTCGGAAATGGACAAGAATGCGTTGTTTATGCCGTTACATGACTTTGATGACAAAAACTCACAAGACTCATACTTACAAAATATGATCGAAGTAACTCCCATTAAGAGAATGAGAAAATCTCAGAATGCCATTAAACGTATTGAGAGACCCAATAATCTTTTGTTTCATGTTTGTTTAAAAGGAGTACGTAAGCAAGTATGTCAGAAAGCTTTCTTAAGTTTATATGGTGTTGGCGAAAAGCATGTCAGAAGATTATGCCACCTACTAGTGACTCGATCTACTCCAAGAGATAATAGAGGAAATCTGGTAAATCTGGGCATAATTAATTTAATGCCATATGAATTGTGCTTTCAAATACGTGAGCACATACAATCGTTTGATGTAAAGGAAGTCCATTATGCTAATATATTAAAAAAGTATTTACCTGCTACTTTGGATGTCAAACAAATGCATAAAATGTTTATCGAAAAATTTCCGGAATCTAAAGTGAAACACAGTTTTTATTTGAAGTATTTTCATGAAAATTTTACATACTCTTTTGGTTGTCCTCAAGTTGATGTATGTTCTGCTTGTGAAGAACTTGGCCAGAAAATTAAAAGTACCACATATAACATAATGACGGTATTAGATTTTTGTTTTAATGCAGGGCAGCGACAACCGCTTATACGTATTTCGACCTCTTTAGGTCTCGTCAGAACGGTATAGCCACTGCTCTGAACCAAAACAAAAATCTCTCTTCGGTTTCGCTAGGTAGAAATCGTTTGATTTCTCTTTTTGTTAAAAGTACCACTCTCAACGACATTGCAAAACGAGTTGCTGTTGCAGAACTATTAGTTCATAAAAATAGGGCTAAGAAATTTTATAAAAAACTGGAGCAGATTAAAAAACTTTCTTCAGCGACCGACGAGATACTAGGAATCTCCATGCATTATATGCAAAATTTGCCGATACCTGGCATACCTGTACAGGAAATTTTTTATGATCGGCAGTTATGGGTTTTTGAATTCAGTACACACAACTTAAAAACAGGAGAAGCCAAATTTTTTTCCTATCACGAGGGCGAGGCCCACAAAGGACCCAATGAAGTGTGCACCTTCACCTGAAAAATTATTTTGAAAATAAGGTTTCTGAAAATGTAAAAGAGGTCCATATATTTTCAGATGGTTGTGCAGGCCAAAATAAGAACCACACTATAATAAGATTCCTTCTAGCTCTTGCTTCGTCAGGAAAATTCAATCACATTTTTAATTATTTTCCAATCAGAGGCCACTCATTCCTCCCGTGCGATAGAGACTTCGGGATAGCAAAAAGACCAAATTTTTCTTCCTGAAGATTATTACGAATTGATAAAAAATCATCAAGAAAATCTCTTTTTTCTATAGAACTGGTAAAAAATGAAACAATTTTGGAATTCAAAAAATGGTGGCCCATGCATCATAAGTAAACCGTACTCTCCATTGACTCCTATGGAAAAAAAATCGAACATGAGAAAAAAATTTTCAAATTTCTCAATATAATGAGTTAGAATATGACAACAAAAAACCGGGAATTGTTAAAGTACGTCCAGTTATCGATGGGCTTATGTTTCATGAATTTTCCTTGGGAAAACCAGCTGGAGTTTGTCCTAGTTTGCCAATAGAGTCTGCTTACACAGAAAAAATCCCTATTAATTCGAAAAAAATGGACAACATCAAGAAACTTGCACAATATGTGCCACAAGACAAAATGTTTTTTAATAATGAGCTGATTTTATGGCCTACCACTAATAGTGATGAACCACCAGAAGATGAAGATGAAGATTACTAAAAGGCTATTTCTTAACCTTCAACATGTTTTTTTGCCACCTAATAAATTTTTTCCTTAATAATATTGGAGTTTTCTATTATTAATCATAAAATCAACAGTGTTTGTTTGGAAAATCAAAAAACTAAATTATTTTTTACAGTGTACCTATGTCTTTTTTATGTTGAATTTGTTAATGAAACTTCGTCATGCATCACATTTTGAGACTTTACTCCGAAAAGAGAAAGATATCTTCATTAATACCAAAATGAAATGTTTTTTTCGTTTCCTGTAAAATTAACATTTCTGGAGTTGTGGCCTTTTCGAAATAACCGATTCAATTATTTATTAATAAAAATGTACCTCAAACTATAATTAAACAAAATAACTAAAATCGTTAGTCGAAGTTATGTTAAAAATCTTTAGGATTTCATTTGGGAATATTTTTCTTTCGTTTCGACCAATTTTAAAACCTCTTTCTTCTTCAATTTGTAAACCAAAAGCACAAGTGATAAAAACTAGAACAGTTCTTTTAAATTATAGAGTACATGCAATATCCTAGAAAGAGTATTCACCCCCCATCTTGTTCCTTTCGTCCGTCCATTAAATGTTCATATAGTCCATATCTGTTTTGAGTTGGGAGTGAACCATATAAACGCGGTTTTCTTGCGTAAATCGCTCCAAAAGATCACTACAAATGATAGTTTCACTATGCGTGGGTTGTAATATGTGGGCTTAACTTTCTATTAAACTAATTATGAAAAAAATTCTATATTTTTCATTCTTTTTTGGCAATATCTCAGGAACTGTTGATTTTAGATCAATTTTGTATCAGCTATAAACGTTTTGTAATTGAATAACCCATTTGGGTTATTCAATCAACGCTAATACCTAAATATCGATGGCAAAACATCAAGCCAATGAGTACGATGTTTATCAATCATCGATGAATATCGCGCATCCCATATCCCATGTCTCAGTCTCAATTTTTACTTGTCGCATCGCAGTATTCGATCAGTCGTCATTCTGACTGTTGTTTACGTTTTTATTCTTTTTATCGTGTTTCTAGTTAATACTTTCAAGTGCTGTTTTTTATATAGTTCTAGCGTTGTTTATATTTTACATTCATATTAATATGGACAAGAAGAAAAGAAAAATTTAATCAGAAAACAGGCAGTTTCAACCTGGATGGACAGATTTATATTGTGTATAACAATATAATAGCTTTATAATCATCTTTTTCCTTGAGTTTATTTCATACCCCTCACTAAATGAGGAATCCTAGTTGCCTGGTTTCAACTGCGTAACCAGGATGATCTCCTGAGGTGGAGGGTTTCTGGGTAACCCTCCCCCCGGTAAGGCCACCGCCTGGTTTAGTGCTGAGTGTGCCGACCGCGGAAGTGTAGTAGGTTTTCGAAACGGACTCTCCGGGAATATAATTGGTGACCCCTGGATACACTATAACTTCTTTCGTTTATACTCCAACATCTGCTGAAGGCTACTACTTGACGGTCTTCCTACGGTTCTGTTTAGTTGGATTTCCCGCTTGCATAGAGTATCGGCTATTGCAAGTTTCGTATCCAAAAGGGGTAAATCAAATTTCTTCGCTATTCTGGCCGATAACCAACAGTTCACGGCTGTCATATCAATGAAATGAAAAAATATTCGTAAATAATATTTCTTCGACCTGATTTTTATACGATAAAATCCTAACGTAGAACAAGGAGATCTACACCTCCCAGGACACTGTTAGCACAAGGTATGTGTACTTTCTTATTTGAAAAATCTTCTTTGGTTCACTTTCACCATATGTTGACATTGTAGTAACGATTTTATTATCAAACCAGGACACTACACTAACATCTGCATTGTCTATATTGGCTATTCTTTCTCAGCTGGCATCACAACTCCAGAAACACGATTTAGTCTTACTGTTCCCAAAGGTAAAATGCCCTCTTTGGTCAGATATATTATAAGAGGTATGCTGGTGAACCAATTGTCAAAAAACAACTTGTAATGTTGATGTTTTGGTATCAAGTCTGCTAATTTGACAACCATGTTGCTGCGCATACTAAGATTTGGTGCTCCTAGAGGTACAATATTACTTTGGGGACCAGCAAAAAAATAAAAGTCATAGCAGAATCCCAAAATACTACTCAGCACAAAGTTTTTGAAGTCTCACTTATGTGGTTTTTTTGGGTTATACTGCTTTAGCTGGTTTCGATCTTTTGTTGGTAAAATCTCTTTATCTACAGCTAGAAATTCTTCTTTCGGAACCATGAGTAGCCGTTCTTTGATTTGACTCAAAACAGGTTGGTTCAAATTTTGAATAATCTTTTATGTCCAGGCTGATCATTTTCAATCATGTCATCATTGTTATTGAAATGCAAGAAACGTTTTATTTCTTCCATACACATACAGCTCTTACATCGCTAACGGCTCGATGGCCAATATTGGTATTCCAATAGTGTCTTGTTGATGGAAGTTAAATTATCGACATGTAAATAGTAATTCCTAAAAATTGTTCTATTTCATATTTTATTTATATTATCTGGTTTATCTGGACTTTGTTGCCCTGAGTATAAATTTGATTGTTCTGTGATATGGTCTATAAGACTATCAGGAAAGGGAAATTTAAAAATTGGACCGGAGTTTCTAATTGTAAAATCGAGGAAGGAAAATTTTCACAACCAGTAACTTTTGTATCATTTTCTGATCTTCTCAGATTAGCTTTCACTTAATTATGGATTTCTTCCTTTTATATTGCAGTTTCATCATTTGAGGAATCTGAGGATGTGGCAGGAAGGACAATTTCCTTGAGATTGCTTGGTAAATCTTCACGCTCCTCATTGTCTATCCACTATCTTGGCACAATATCATATCATTTGTGTCATCTTCATCGGAGAGATCTGATTCTTCGCTATTAGTACTATTTGGTATTCGAACTGCACTCAGGGAGGAATTAGACTGCTCGACCAGACCGACCGTCCACGATTGGCCAACATTACGAGTCTATGAAAATGTATGCGCAGAGTCAGACTGGTGGACCGTCCATCACTTACAGCGACCGATCGCGATCGTCCAGTTTTGAAATTCGGACTTGTTGGAATTTTTGATCGTTTGGTCGATGAATATGGAACATTTCGCATTGATTTATACTGTTCTGAGCAATGACATTGACCATTGACATTTCAAAATTTGTAATTAACCTATAAAATTTGGACTTGCTCATGCTATAATAATTTTGAAATTTAATAGAATGGGATATAATACAAAGAATTCTCCTTGTTGGTGTCTTTTTAAAAAAATGTCACTCACCCAAACTGTCCGACGCGTACGGAGACATCTCCACATCAAATAAGTCATAAACAAGTTATCAGTAGAATTATCGCTGCTAATTGTATTCATAATTCAATTTTCTACAAAAAGCCCGGTAAAATAATATTACAAAAATGTGGTTATGTTGCTACACTCTTCTGAGGTTTTGACGGTCGGTCGATGGAAAACGAACGAGTAGGGAGGAATCAGACTGCTCGACCAGAGCGACCGTCCACGATCGATCAATATTACGAGTCTATGAAAATATATGCGCAGAGTCAGACTGGTGGACCGTTTATCACTTACAGCGACCGACCGCGATCGTCCAGTTTTGAAATTCGGACTTGTTGGAATTTTTGATCGTTGGTCGATGAATATGGAACATTTCGCATTCATTTATACTGTTCTAAGCAATAACATTGACCATTTACAGTTCAAAATTTTTAATTAACCTATAAAATTTGGACTTGCTCATGCGATAATAATTTTAAAATTTAATAGAATGGGATATAACCAGAGATATGTAAGTACATATCTCTGGATATAACACAAAGAATTCTCCTTGTTGGTGTGTTTGTAAAAATATGTCATGCACCCAAACTGTCCTACGCCTACAAAGACGTCTTCACATAAATAAGTGATAAACAATTTGTCAGTAGAATTATCGCTGCTAATTCTATTCATAATTCAATTAACTACAAAAAGCCCGGTAAAATAATATTACAAAAATTTGGTTATGTTGCTACAGCCTCCTGACGTTTTGAAGTGGTTTTGACGGTCGGTCGATGGAACACGAACGAGTAATGTGAGTTTAAAAATAAAAATACAAAAGTTGGTTGATCGTCGTCGGACGGTTGGTCGTGGTCGGTCGATCAGTCTGATGCCTACCGTAATGTGAGTTTAAAAATAAAAATACAAAAGTTGGTTATTCGCCGTCGGACGGTCGGTCGTGGTCGGTCGGGCAGTCTGATGCCTACCTCATTGCACTATAAAAGAGTTTCTGATCCATATATATAATTCATAATTTTGACGTGACAACGTCTTAAATTAGGTTGTGGCTCGGAGTCATTCATGAAAAAGTGTAACGCCCGCTCACGTCTGTTACAGTGAGTCACCGAACGAGACAGAGGCCCGCCGGACCGGCGAATGCCTTGCGTCTCTCTCCCACTCAAACATGATCGGTCCGCTGCGCGCGCAGCACTAGAGAATTAGGCGCGTTGAATCGGTGCGTGCTTCCGTGCTTGTGTCTCTGTCTTTCTCGAGCGTTCTTGGCGTTCAAGACACATTACAGCAGAAACACTTCCTTTCATTTCATATTTCTCCTATCGGAGTCCTATCCTCAACAAAATCACTCAAATAGAAATTAGTTAAGTTTAAGTTTACATGTACAATGTTTTAGTAAACAAAATATATTTCTATAGTTAAAATTTGTGCAATTCTTATTTTCATTCAATTCCTTGTTCCTATTGTGCAATTTAATAATATTCATATCAATAAATATTCTACCGAGAAAAAGACGTTGTCACGTAAAATCTTCGCCCGTAAAACCGACTTTACAGGCAACCGATCTTTCAATTCTTTTTAGTACTCACCTGAGAAGATATCTAATATCACAATACAAAGAATTTCAATTTTTCTCGGCGTAAAAAACGTTTTTACCATGAAAAATAACCTCAAACTTTGAACACTGTATCACTCGGTTCAGAATTTCAACAAGAATTAACTTGAAACTGCGCACGGCTGCCTATCTCGCCGTCAGAGCTATGCCACATATCTCGGGTACACTAATAGTCCGTGCCAGATATGGGCTGCCACACAGCTACGACAAAAATTGAGTTAAAATATTTAAAAAAAAAATTTAGTTTGTGCCATTTATGGCACATAATGCGGTAAAGGGTTAACTTGAAAATATACTCTATAACAGTGTTGTTCTGCTGTAGATTGAGTAGGTGGAAGCATTGATCATCCTTTCTTAAAACATAAATATCGGAGAGTATTCAATTTAATTTTAGAACTTTTACCCATATATAACGCAGATAATATTTTAAGACCTGCATTTTTTATTTGCATAAAAAATATAGACTCTTTTTTTCCTTACTTTTCCCGCACTAAAAAGATTAGACGTGTAAATTTCAAACACTTAAGTTGAGTAAATAAAAAAACCATAAAGTTAAATTTCGACTCAAAGTGTTTGTATTTCGTGGTGCTATTTTTGGCACAAACAAGTAATTGAATAAATTATAATACTTGCCCAATGAAATATTTCTTGATATTATACAGAACAGATTAAGGAGATCATGTGAATAATCACAATTTGGTTTATTTTAATATAAAAATATTTTAGTAGGTCTTTGAGGGTAAAGCTGTTGTAAAATTTTTAAAAACTGATTTTTATTGGCCTTGAGTTTTTTTTGCAATTCCAAGATCTTTCCTGATGAAACATAGACACCTGCTGGAAGGGTGTAACCATTTCTTTTTTTCTGAAACGCATATTAACAGAAAGATATCATATATTTTTCCATTCTTCTTCCCTTTAAAAACGGTTGAACAAAGAAATGGTTACAAAATTACCTCCTGATTAGTGTCCTAGTCATTGATAATTCAATAATAAAACCGCTATTATGATTTTTTTTCTAAACCCTCAGTGACTATATAATTTTTATGGGGAAGCTGCTCATTAGAGTGCTTTCAAGTTAAACATATATTAATATATTTATAACCTAGGATATAACAAATAGTTTATAAACAGATCAAGCAGAAGTAAACACATTAAAACAACACTGCCATCAAACATGACACAAGAGGGGTACATTCATCGAGTTAGAATCTATGGAGAGGGCATCACGTGACTAAAAACGACCTCACTTCGGCCATATTGTTAAAATTGTTTTGACACTTTTGACAGATCGTATATGTTTGTTTACGTTTGTTGTTTTTCGAATATTTTTAGTTTTATAATACTTTTATAGAAACTGTAATAATATATTGTGATGGTGCATAATAATGGTTTCTTGGTCTCAACGTAGTTGCAGTAGCAGAAGCAATGTTAATAAAAAATCTTCGGGAATAACATTTTACAGGTTAGTATACAAATATGTAAACAAAGTAATGGCCCGTACTTCAGAGAATAAATTAATAGTATTTGACTGTATTAATTTATCTTTATGTATAATATATCGTGTTTTTAGTGTTTACCGCGGGATAAATAAATCATAGTTTATTAAAAATGTATTTTTTTAGATTGCACTTTTTTAGATTATGATTAAATCTTCTGAATAACTAGTCACATTTTTATAGTAGTTTTAATATTATTGAGTCCGGCCATGATCCCACCGCCATATTGGTATCACCGTTAGCCATGCCTACCTACGCCGTTTTTAATACACACGTTAATATGCTCATAGCTTCTCCAGAGTAGAAGACTACTACTAACTAGATGGGTACATTTATATCACGTTTTGTACCCTGTCAAAACAACATTATCATAACAAAGTCCCTATCAATTCTATAATAATCACATGTGGAATTTAACAATTTAAGAAGATGCAAACGTAATGAGAACATAACAACAAACACCACCAAATTCCTTTATATAAAGTTCAAAATTGTTTTTGTTTGTTAAACAAAACTCTTACAATTAAAAAGTAAATTCATCAAGCAATTAATACTTCTTGTTTATGGTTTCACACGTGTATGTATATATAATTTAAATCATGGGTCAGTACTATGCTGACCTAACTAGTGTATATTTTAGTGAGAATATTATCTTTACGTTGCTGTCGATAATAATTATTGACAGCGTAAGAAAATATTGTTGGACAAAAAACTTCTGAACACTGAACTGAATACCTTCGTATTTTCGATTTCATTGTTTTTTTCTACTTGCCTTACTAATAATATAAACTTGTATGTCGGTCTGGAATTAAAACAATTCTATTTTCTCGTCACTCAATATTTCGCCAACTGATTGTTTGTTTCCTCAGAAGTGCCAGAAGTAGAATTGTTTATAAAAAATAATACAAACCTTAAAAAGGAGTAATATTAATGTTTTCTTAATATTCAAACGAGGCTGCTTTTTTTCACAATTTTTTCGGGAAATCAAATTTGTGGAAGTAGTATGATGCTTTATCCAAAAGACAACGTTTTCTTTGTCTTTCTGCAAGTTTGGAATTAACGTTTTCTCAAACCATTCTTCATATAGATCCCCGTCCATTTTTTCGTGGTAATCAGTGGTTCTCTTCTTGGTTAAGAAAGTTAATTCGGCCCATGCCACAAAACCAGTTTTGCTTCCAGCATGAAGAATAACAAACCGAGGACCTCTTTGGGTTGTAGCTTTCAGTCCAGTAGAGAGCCCTTTTATGAAAACACCTCGTGGATTCTTGATCATTGTGTGCCCTCGTTTCTTTTTGACTAAAGCACCGAAATTAGTCCAAGACTCATCGGTATAAACAAGGTTTATATTATCCTTCTTCCCCAATGTTCGTTTTGTTTACGTTACGTGAACGTCTTTTTTTTTCTTGTTTGAGTTGTTAAATCATAAATAGTGGCCATTCTCAATTATATTTTGAATTGAAAGAAAAGATGGCAAGAAAAAAAAAGCGATGTGGGAGATCCTTAAGTTATAACCACTAAGATTTGACTTAGTGGTTATATTCTAATATATTTTTAAATTTACTACAGCTTAGTAATACTTAAACATTTTGGGTATCCTAGAGGCATAAACACCTTCTTCCAAATATGGTTCTAATACCCTTATTAAATAATTTGCAGCTTGTTTATTAAGCCGGAATTGCTGCCTAAATTGAGCATCACTTAGTGAAAAAGAATTTTGAGTATCCCGTAACATTCTTCTTATCCTCCGTTGTGAGCGTCGGATATCTATCCTCTCTATTTCCTCCAAAACTAGCAAATGTCCGTAAAACACAGCCATATTAATACTTTTTGCCTCAGTTTTCCTTGCAAGGATCAAAACACAACACCGCCTACCTAAACTGAACCTAAGTTCACTTCTCCGTTCTCCCAGTCCAGCCAGTCATGTCAGATTAATTTCGACTCGAAATGAAATTTCAACCACTTTCTTGAAGTTGAAATTAATTTTGATAAATCGAAAATTAGTGACGCCGTTTGGTTAGTTCAGCTGAAATCCACAAGGTTCGCAAAGTCGCATTTCGACGTCGCCATATTAATTTCGACATGTTTTGAGTCGAAATCTCAATTAGAATCAGGGCCATATCAGGGCCCTGGACTGCATTTTTTTACCGGACATCTTGTTTTACAAACGAAGTGACTTTTGAATAAAAGTTCTCAATAAGTAGTTTAATTATTATTTGTAATTTATTTTCTTATATTTATTTACATCCTTATCACTCAATTTTTCAACTTTTAACAATTCTGTTAAAGTGAGACAAATTTTCATGTTTATAGAATTACAAAACCAACAATCTCTAATATGCTACTTATATTGCTAAATTCACATTCTCCAAAGCTTGAAAGCATAACTCACATTCTTCTCAATAATATTGTTAATTTCGTTTGTTTCACAGAAGTTAACGAAATTTAAGAATGATTCAAATATATTTTCTAATCAGAGTTTAGGCAATTAGGTTTTTAAATACCAAAAAATGTTGCTTTTTACAGTTTCAGCAATTTTTTCGGTTTCTACAAAATTTTAAAAAGTGAAGAATGCAACTTTTGCAGTCTGGTCCCTCAAAGCCTTTCTTATTTCAATACAAATGGAGGTTTTAATACATATTCATATCATTGATACATAAAATACAAAATATATACTTCTACCAACAAACAAACTTGCCTCACATTTATATTTATATTTAATTATTGGCTTGTTTGTAAACTTTTATTAGTCTATTTTATTTACATAACGAAAATGTAAATTTTTACTGCTGTCAATGTTGCCATTAATTTTCTATCTAATTCGCGTTAGTCTAGCATCTTGAATAATCTACATATATAAACATTATTTGTTCGAAAAGCAAACATGCCATTAATTTATGCCAAAAACTGTCTGTGACATCGTATTCAAAGCTTATTTATTGTACAATAACACTTCAAATCATGTGTTACGTTTGTGTTCTTATCTAATTAGGTCAAACTTCTTTATTAAATAAACCGAAACTTTACACGTTGTTATTCAAAAGCGATAAATTAAAATTAAATAGTGTGCGGGATTTCGAAGGAAGGGGCAACAATGTGGGAAATAAACTCGTATAAATGGTGTGAAAACCATAGACATTTTATTATGTAAATGAGATAATAAAATGTCTATGGTGAAACACCTCAACCAAACTGACAGATCTAAAAATCTCTATACATATTTCAAAATCAAATTTATACAGAGTGAGACATGAGGAACTTTACATACTTCTACCATATGTAGAGTCCCTCAGGGAGCATATCATGTGGCCACTAAAAAATGTCAACTCCTCTTCTTTATTAATTAACAGGGTGATTTGTGTAATTGACCATTTATTTCATTTTACTGTAGTGTTTATACGGCTCATTTGATTTTTTTAATTTTTGCATGATACAGTACACTACTATCAAGCATTCGACTGGTATTAGCTAAACTAAAAAATTCCAGGACTGGCTTTGGAAAAATGAATTTATGGATTCGTATTAAATATTACACCCTGTATAATTTTTTTTTTTAAAATGCAATAAGTGATTTTCAAACTACATAAATAGCCAATGAAAACAACATATGCGACAATGTTGTCGCACTTTTATTAAATTTTTAGTGAACGATCAAATCTTACCAAAAATAGAACAACCATAATGAAGTATCAAATTATAAGGTATTAATTTAAACAAATGTTATAAATTTCAAACATTTTAATTGAAATGATAAACTGAGTCACTGCACAACAAAAAACAGTAACTACTAACAATAACGAAGAACAATTTAAAAAAAAAACTAAAAATATGTACATAGTTATGATAAACCCATAAATTAGAACTGGAAAAGATACAATACTGGTAACAAAATAAAAATAATTCAAAATAGATTTTCGAAATGGAACCCTGCAGCCTGTACACATTTTTGTTGCCGAATTGTTAATTGACGTATTGAATTACGGATACTCTGGGGATCTGGGGATATGAGAATCTATAAAACCTTAATTCGACCAATAGCATGCTATGGCAGTGAAGCATGGGTCCTGAAAGAATAATCCAAAAACAAACTCGACACATTCGAAAGGAAAGTACTGAGGAGAATACTAGGACCTGTGAGGGAAAACGGAATCTTCAGAAGTCGATACAACAACGAGGTTTATCAACTTTATAGGGAATCACCACTGTCAGACTTGATTGGCTACCAAAAAGAGCACTGAATGCTAGAATGCAGGAAAAGAGAAAGGTGGGAAAGCCAAGAAAGCGCTGTGAAGACACAGTAAACAGCGACCCACAAGCCCTTTTAGGGGTCCGTGTATGGAGAAGATCAGCCACAGACAAGCAAGGGTGGAGGCAAAAAATATAGGAGGCCAGGGTTTAATTTGGGCTGTAGTGCCGTAGAAGAAGAAGTAAGAAGAAGTGGAAACGCAATTCATCGTTTGTGTGTCAATTTTTCAACATCTAATTCAGCTTTCAGCAATCGCCGCTAGAGGCGCAAGTGTTGCAAAGGGCGTTACAAATTACAAAAATACAATAGTGTCTTATAGACTTATTTATTATTTAATTTATTTTATTCATGTTTTTTACTGAGACGAGAATGATAAGGATGTGAAATCAAATTTAAATTTGTTATTACTCCAACTTGGAACAGCTTATTTTGAAGCGGAAATATTTTATTACCATATTGTCTAACTGCCTCATGTATACCAATGGAATTTCAACTGCGAATTAATTGATATAAAAAAGTTTGTTAATAATATGTTGATATAAAAATATCAAATAATTATGTATTAGTGAACCAAATTAATATTTTTCTAGGAGCACATTCGTCAGATTTTGGGGATAGCTAGTTATACAGTCAAATCTAATTGATATAATTTATCAATATTATTACCGTATTATAAGCCTCATGAGTCATATCCTAAAATTGTTCCTAAAGATAATTCATAAGAGAATCTACAAGCTGTGTGAAAGTCAAATTTCCCCCATTCAGTTCGGGTTCACACATGCTGTTGGTACTAGAGAGGCTTTGTTCTCAGTGCAAGTCTTATTCCAGAGATGCAGATACGTCAACTGTGACGTATACGCATGTCTGGTTGATTACGAGAAAGCGTTTGATCGAGTACAGCACGCCAAGATGATGCAAATACTAAAAGAAGCAGGAATTAACAACCAAGATCTGAAAATAATTAAAAATCTTTACTGGAATCAGACAGCAAATCTCAGAGTTGAAGGTGAACACACTGACTATGTGAAAATCATGCGTAGAGTGAGGCAAGGCTGTATTTTGTCTCCTCTAATCTTCAATCTGTACTCTGAAAGAATATTTATCGAAGCTTTGCACGAAACTGAAAAAGGTTTCTACTAAATGGTTACCGGCTAAACAACATCAGATATGCAGATGACACCATAGTATTTGCGGACAAGTTAGGAGACCTACAAGTTCTTATGAACAAAATTACGTATTACAGTCAACAATATGGACTCAATATAAACGTTAAGAAGACAAAGCTTATGATAATTAGAGAGAAAAAGATAACAGAAGGTCAACTCTACGTCAACCAATCCCCTGTAGAAAAAGTGACGCACTACAACTACCTCGGCACTATAATAAATGAAGAATGGACCAACAACCGGGAGATTAGAGCACGCATCGGAAAAGCTAGATCCACCTTCAATCGGATGTGGGCCTTCTTCAAGAGTCACAACCTCTCTCTTGATACAAAAGTAAGAATGCTGCGATGCTACGTCTTCTCTATCCTTTTTTATGGTGTTGAATCGTGGACCTTGAACGAAGATATGTGCCCAAAACTGGAAGCATTTGAGATATGGCTATATCGGAGAATACTTAAGATCCCGTGGACTGACCGAGTCACAAATGAGGAGGTCCTTAGAAGAATGAATAAGAACCGAGAGGTACTGACCACCATCAAATCTTGAAAGTTACAATTATTCGGACATATTATGCGAAATAAATCCAGATATGCACTCCTTCAAGCCATCCTGCAAGGAAAAATATTTGGAAAACGAGATCCAGGAAGAAGAAGAACAGCTTGGTTAAAGAACCTCAGAATTTGGTTCAATACATCTGTGCAGCTTTTCCGCGCTGCTGCGACAAAGATTGCCATGATGATCGCCAACATTCGTAACGAGAAGAACGACAAATTCGTAACGTAATCAAGAAGAAGAAGAATATTATTGATAGAGACTACGGATTATAACGATACTTTAACACTTTCTTTAAGCATCGATATAAAGCTTTACGTGGCTTTACCGTCCAGCAAAGACCACTAGAAGAAGTAATCTTTGCCAGGATGGAAATGGAAAAGATATGTTAAATATTATAGAACGTTTAAAATTAAAAATTAATAGCAAAACATGATATAGTTATTTATAAACAATAAGTCATCAAAAATCACAATTTTGATTGCTATATCAAATTTTTATAACGTCAAATTTTATAATATAATCCGTGATCGTAATATAGTAGCCACGTTCTGTCACTTGCTGTTGCGTGAAGTAAATTTGCGACTTATTTCGTATGCTTTAAATGATGACACACTGCTAAAGAACTATGGACTCAACTGTATGAGAAAGGGTAGTTGTATAATCTGCACTGCAGTACCTAACATAATTGATTTTGTAATACTGTATTACATTATTTACATTACATTATCGTAAAAATAAGATTTCAGATAAGAAATTTAACTAGTCTTCAAAATATTATTATGAACGCATGAATTACTAATTTTTTTACTATCATGTCAATATGTTTTCCCACTGATTCTAAAAATAAACATCGAAGAGAATATTATTTTATGTAACTTTTGCACTTAAAATTTTCCATCAGATTATTTTTAAACAGAAAGTTGCTTATAAAACTAAACACTAATACATTGTTATTGATTTATATCCAATTATTACTTAATAATTTACAATTAATATTCATTCAAGTCAAGAATTCAAGTCATATTCAAGTCAAGAATTTGAACAGGAATTGGACTCTGAGATAGCGCGT
>NW_027313123.1:0-23561 GCF_040954645.1 Diabrotica undecimpunctata
ACGCGCTATCTCAGAGTTTCGGAACGTTAAATCCATCAGCAGCAGAACATAACACCCACCATTAACATCTATAGGATGGGGGTGATAAAGCAAACGGAATATCCACAAAAGACACTTATACCAAATAACAGTAATCCTGCAAAATTGTTGAGGGTTTCATGTTATGGCGGTTAACAATACATGGTTATGGTATGGTATGTGTTCTGGTTTCAGAACACATACCATAAATCTAGAGCTATTTAGATAACCTTGGGTCAATAAACATAGTTCTGGCAACTATTAGTGCTTTTAGTAGCAAAATAAATATTTATTTGAATTATAAGAGAGAAAAGGAATTTTTTACCTTACCTTGTCAAGAGACTACTCAAAACACAATTTCGTCGTGTATGCTGGACGTTCAGAGACAGAAAAGAGAGTTGAATTGCTGGGAGGTAACGAACGCTCGGATTTGAGGACAAAGTCGGAACTTGTTTATTATGAAATGCAGTAGGGTCCTTGAGGTAATTTAAATGCACTTGGCGGATAGATGGCGTAAGCAACAGTGATTTAAATATTTACTAGGAATTATAATAATCAATTTTTGAAACTTTGAAACTTTTGAAACGGTTAAAAAGATATTAGGTGCCGAGCATGTAACAAACAACGAAGTTATGAGAAGAGTTAACAAAAGAATGAAAATATAGGGAACTACCAAAACCCGAATGCGGCAATACCTAGGGCACGTCTATGGTGGTGAGAGATATAACATGCTTAAATTGATTATACGAGGGAAGATCGAACTATTCAGAGAGGCCGCATTTAAGATCAGATGAGCACAATAATTGAGAGTTTGCTGTAAGAAGGATGCAGCTCCATATTTAGACCGTCTTGGGTGGAAACTTATGCCATAATTAAAAAAAATTGCGGATTGATTGTATAAGAACGATGCAGATCCGATAATAAATAAAGGAATTATACGTCTTTATGGATCTGCCTCCTTACTCAGTTGGTGCAATAAGGGTGCGGCTCCGTACCTGCATACTTTTTTCACCAAACGATTGTGAATGGTTCAGTGATAAACCTACAAGCTATGATGAAAGTTGTTTTAATAGTGATGTCGCAGGACCTTCAGCTAGAGGAAGCATCCAAAGAAGAAACGTACCTCTGTAAAAAAACAACACATTGAACCTGTTGTCAACATAGAGCCCACGGAAGAGGCCCCCAGTTGTTCCTGTAACCAAACATAGAAAAACTGCTAACCCCACTCTCTGGAAAAGAAATATTATAAACAAAACTATTGCAGAAGGGAAAATGTATACGAACTGAAAAGTAATACAGAACGGACCGATATTAACTGGATGAACTGCACCTGTAGGTATAAGTGTTTTCAGAATGTGGTCAAAGAAACAAGAAAAGTTGTCTACAAAAGTTTTAACAAAATAGGCGAGAAAATTAGATAGTTTGTAGACATGCTTTTGGTTCAATCCACGGCATATCAAGGAAACGTGTAGATCTCATTGACCAAGCTTTTCGTGAAATAGATATTGCAGCGCCACCTAGTAACAAAGGAAAAGCATACAAATACACCCAACCGAAAATCTGACGAATTACTAAAAAATGTGAACATGCACATCCAGAGCTCTCCAATGCGTGAATCGCATTATAATAGAAATAAATTCCTTCGATTCTATTTATCTCTAGATCTAAATGTAAAGAAGATGCATCAACTCTATTTGGAACTTTACGAACCAGAAAGTGTTCGCAATCCTAAAAATAAACCCAAAGTTCCCTATGACTTCTACTATCGATAATTCAAAGAACACTTCAACTACAGGTTTGGCACACCTCGATCAGATACGTGCAAAATATGTATGTCTTAAATAACAAACTCAAAGATGTGAACCTCGACAAAAAGGAACGAAAAGTTGTTGCAGCGAAAAAGAAGTTGCATGAAATTAAGGCCGATTTGTTTTTCAAGGAGCTGAAGGAAAAACTACATTGTGCAAGCATAGCGACAAAGTGGAGGTTTTGACATTTGACTTCAACAAAACCTTCCACTTCCAAAAATTCCGGCTGTAGAGAACGCCAGTTCTGCAGACATACAACTTATGCGTCCATTCTGGTTAAGACAAATCAAGCACACTTTTATATGTATGATGAAACTACGGCTCGAAAGTCACCAAACGAGGTAGTGTCATTTTTGTACCACTTTATAAAAAATATACTTCCTAAAAATGTTCATGTTTTATACTTTTCTCCGATAACGCTGCTGCGCAAAACAAAACTTAGTAATGATTCAGTTTCTGTATTTGTTTGGTAAGAACTAGGTCTATTTGACAAGATAGAGCACCACATTCCGAGCCAGGACATAGCTTTTTTTCCCTCTCATCGCTGCTTTGGAGTTATTGAGTGGTTTTTAAAGGATGAAGGACTACGTCTTTAGCTCCCAACAATATGCTGATTTTGTTAAACAATTATCCAAACAGTTTATTTCTATTTTGGTAAAACAAAATATGATCCTGAACTTTAGGTGGTCACTATGAAGGACATTTTAAAAAGTTATCTCAGATGCAGAAAAGCAAAGATCCAGATTCCAAATATCGAATTTTCCAGTACATCAATGAACATTTAGATGGTATTAAAGTCAGTATATCTACTGGCCTTCCAAATTTTGCACTTATTCCAAATCTTGAGGAACCTTGACAGTGACCTCTCAGTTTCTTCTGATATTCCTGTCTATTGCAATCATATACCTATCAAAAAAGCCAAATATGCAGATGTTATGCAGTTGGCAACACGATTCGTTCCTATGGACCACATGGCTTTTTACACCCGTCTCACAAGTGATGCAGCCATGGCAGAGAGAACCAGAAAAACCGAATCATCTGGAACGGATGATGACGACCAGGTAGATGAATGAGGATGTGATTGCCCGTGTGTTTAATGTTTTATTTATTTTTTTTTTTTTTGAATGCTATTTTTTTGACACCAAGCCTTGTTTCTTTTTACAGATTTTTTCGTATTTGTGTAGTAGGCAACCATAGTCGTTTGATTGTTGTAACCGAATAAAAGAGTTTTTGTTGGGAATTTCTTTTGCAAGAAAGATTGCAGGTCCACTTTTTTTTCAATTAGTTTTCTTATTTTTTCAAAAATTAGCTACTTGAAAAATGTCTCAAGGTATTGGACTAAATCTGTTTGTCATCGATAGATATATGTCTGTCCGTTAAAATAAAACTTTTATTAAAAAAACAGTTTTTTTTCAATTTCTCAACAATTAGCAAATATGGAGCTGCATCCTTCTTACAGCAAACTCCTCAATTGTCAACCTCCGTCGCGGAGACAGCACGTAAAGAAGAAGAAAGTATTATGTATTTTTTTGCGTCTGAATATTCAGTTTTAATTATTTGACACATTCTTTACGACTCAACCTGTATATTAATTTTGGTTGCCATGATACTATATTACTTTAATAATTATTAAACCATTACTTTGCGAAACCTAAAGTATGGATGGAATCAATTTTTGTAATTACATTTATTCGTATTACAGTGTATGATTAAACAGTAAATTGTCGTATTTCATTTGTAAATCAAGTTGCAAAATGTCCATAGTTGGCAAATTATTAAGAAAATTACCATTCGAATTGTTTCGTAAATCATTAGGAAGGCCACTAAAAATTGAGAAAGTTTCCTGTTTCAATGAATTGAATTGGAAATGTGAAGAAATCCTTTTATTGCTGGCTGGGTTTTATATACAAACCTTTTTTCTGTTTTTATCTATGCCGGACGTTAGTAGCAATTGGAGTAATACTGTAAATAAAAATATTGTGCAATTAACGCAAAAATACCATCAGCATTTTATGAATGAGTATAATACATATATCATCATCATCGGTGGCTTGATAATCTTTTATGGGTATTGGCCGGTGTAACGTTTAATTTTTACTCTGTATGTTAAAATTTTACTGTCATTAGCATATTAAAAAAATTTAAATCGAATAAGCATTCTTTATTTGCATTATCCAAAGACTAAATTTTACACTTAAGCCACTTACGCTTCTGAGCGATTCATTTTCATTATCATCATCCAGTCCTTACGTCCACTGCTGGACATAGCCTCCTCATTTTTTGTCATTGTGCTCGACTTGAGAAACTTTTCATCCAATTTCTTGACATTTTCTTGAGATCGTCAGTCCAACGAGTGGGTGTAATATTATTCCTAAAATATTAGAATTCAATTTATATAAAATATTATAATTCATACTCGTGTAACATAGTTTTACATTTTGTTATATAAATATGTTTAGTAATTCGAATCGAGGACATTCATAAGGGAACAAACTTGGCACGAATAAGTAAAGTGCTGACACAGGCAAGGCCAGGCTATTAAAAAGCAACAACAATCATTATCTAGAGATCAGAACTAATTTAACGTCAAGATGGCAAGTTTAATGCATCACGCATTGTCAACGTCAACTAAGTACTATTATATTTAAGATACATTGTAAGAGTGTACAGTAGTGTTTAAATAAATGGTTACATAAGTCAACAACACGTTATTTACTACCCCAAAACGTTATTTACCATATGGGGGGATCTTCCTCTACTTCTTTTGTCTAACCTCGAGCAACCCAACTCAAGCAACCCCTTCGTCCCAACTTTCATCACTGATTCGGGCGACGTGCACGGCCCAGTTCCATTTCAGTGTGCAATTCGGGAGATTGGATCGGTAACTTCTGTTCTTCGTCTTAAGTCTTCATTTTTCTCGCTATTTGCAGCGTTTTAGAAGTTGTAGAAATGTAAAAGTTTCGGCACTATAGGTTATCACAGGCAACACAAATTGGTCAAATATTATACGTTTTAAAGAAATTATTATATCGCTTTTAAAGATGTCTTTGAGTTTTCCGTACGCTGCCCATGCTAGGTTGATTCTTCTTCGTAGTTCGCATGTTTAATTGTCTCTTGTGATCTTTATTTCGTGCCCCAAGTTATATGTATTTTTCCACCAGCTCTATTTTGTTTTGGAGATGTTTATTTTAAGACCCACACTGGCACACACTAACTGAAGTTCATGTAGCATTGTACATATCTCTTGAGGTTGTCCCGAGAACAAAACTATGTCGTCTGCGAATTTCAAATTTGTTAATCTTCTACCGTCAACGTTCAGGCCTTTCTCTTACCAGTTAAGTTTTTTTACAAACCTATTCTAGTACTACGGTAAATAGTTTAGGCGATAAGGTATCACCATGTCGTACTCCTGTACGATTGGGATATGATCCGTGTTTTTATGTGGTTAAACCGTTCTTGTATATATTGTAAATTAATCTTGTATATCGGTAGTCAATGCGACATGCTTGTAGTGCTTTTAGGATTTTGTCTACCATGTCAAAGGCTTTATGGAAATCTACAAAAACCAGAACGAGTGATCTACTGTATTCGATAGTCTTTTCTATTACCGTTTAAATGCTCTGTAGGTGATCATTTGTTCCAAATCCGGTACGAAGTCCCGCTTGTTCTATTGGATGGTAGAAATCAAGTTTTTCCTCAAGATGATTCGTTACTTTTCTTGTAAGGAGTTTGTATAGGTGACTAAGAAGACTTATGGGTCTGTAGTCTTCTAATTTATGGGGATCTCCTTTTTTGTAGAATAGAATTACCTCAGCATTGTGCCATTTGTCGGGTATATTATTGTCCAAAAGGCACATGTTAAGAAGGATTTTTATTTTCTTAAGTAGGAAAGTGCCTCTGATTTTGATTGCATCAGTAACTACACAATCTTCGCCTGGAGAATTGTTATTTTTAGCTTTTCTTAGGGCTAGTTTTATTTCGTTTTATTGTGATTTCCGGTAGTAGTTCTGGTTGACAAAGCCCTTTTTCCTTGTTAATATTTCTGGTACTTGATCTTCTCTGCTAGTTGCTGTGTGTTGGCTTATGTACAGTAACTTGTAGAAGTTTTCAACTATTTTAAGGGTTTCCTCTCTATTGGTTGTAAGATGACAATTTCTATCTTTATTATCTGCCTAGTCCCCGTTCTTAGTCTTTTTCTCAATACTCTTGATACTTCTATTGTTCTCAATGGTATGTTTGATTTGTTCTTGGTTGTATTTTCGAGTGTTGTCTAACAGCTTTGGATATTTTTTTATTTAACTGTTAGTTCGTCGGCTTTAGTTGCCGCTCTCGCTTCTCATTTCTCTTCTTTTCTGCATTAGTTGCCTAGTATTTTGGCTAATCTTGTCTTCTTTTTAGTTCTAGGGGCAGAATTTGTCTGACTTGCTAGTAAGGCATTTGTCAATTTGTTATTTAAGTCGTTTATATTATTTTCTGATTCAGGACTACTAATTATGTCGAGAATACATTGCTGAAAACTATCTACATCTGATGATTTCATCCATAGTTTTGATTTGTTCTCTTTTTAATCATCTTAAACCTCTCCTTCTTTAACCTTATTTTTATTGTACCTCGTACCATTTTATAATCTCTTCTTCTTCTTCTTCTTCAGCCTTCATTTATACATTGTTGGACATAGGCTTCCTCCAATTGCTTCCATGCTTTCTATCTTTTGCAATTCTCATCCACTGCTTTTTTCCCACCCTTCTTTTTGTTTCTCGAGGTCTCCAGAATGTCACTTTATGAGACCACTGTGGGTATCTTTTCTTGCTACATGTGCTACCCATTGCCATCTCAATGTCGCTATTTTTTCCATGATGTCCGGTTACTTTAGTTCTTCGACGTATTTTGGTGTTAGGAATTTTGTTTCTGAGGCTTATATTTAACATGGCCCTCTCCAGGGCTCGTTGAGTTACTCTTAATTGTTCTGCCATTTTTCTTGTTATTATCATAGTTTTCCAATCCATAAGTTGCAACTGGTAGTATACAAGTGGCAGAGGTTTTTCGTTTTAAGTGTATTGGGATTCTTTTAAAATGAAGCTCAACTTACCAAAACTAGCCCATGACAATTGTGTCCTTCTTTTAATTTCTAGGTTTGATTTTCCTTTTCGTTTTTATTGCATGTCCTAGATATAATATATATATATATATATATATATATTATATATTATATATATATATATATATATATATATATATATATATATATATATATATATATATATTGTTCTACCTTTTCTATATTGATGTTATCTATAGTGATGTTTTCTAGGCTGTTGCTTAATATCTTTGTTTTGTCGAGATTCATTTTCAATGCTATTTGATTCGATTTGTCATTTAAATCTTGTAGCATTGAGTTTAGTTCATGGATATCTGTGCTTATTAGTACTATGTCGTCTTAATTTAGTTTTTTGAAGACATTTTCATAAGACATAACTATCAATTTAGTTTTTTGAAGACATTTTTCCAATGCCAAAGTAAATAACTTGGGGTGAGATGGTGTCGCCTTGTCTACACCTTTGCCAAGGTCTATTTTCATAGTTTCCAGATCATCATCTATTTTTACGTAAAAAGTAGCATCATCGTATATATTCTTAAGGAGGGGAGCATATGTCGAATGCTTTGTGATAATCGACAAATGCCAGATGTAGTGGTATGTTGTACTCTATTGTTTTTTCAATAACTGTCCGGATTGTTTGCAAGTGATCGTTAGTGCTAAAACCCTTACGAAAGCCTGCTTGCTCCACTGGTTGGTCTGCATCTAGCTTAGCTGTCAATCTATTTGTTATTATTCGGGTTAGTAGTTTGTAAAGGTGTGACAATAAGCTTATTGGTCGGTAGTTTTCTATATTTGCGGCGTCCCCTTTTTTATGGATTAGAATGACTTCCGCATTTTTCCATGCTTTTGGTATTTGTCCTTCCAATAGGCATTTATTCAGTAACGCTCTCATTGCCTCTTCTAATGCAGTGCCTCCCTTTTTTAGCATCTCTGAAATAATTTTATCTTCTCCCTGGTGTTTTCCCATTTTTCATTGTTTTAGGGCGGCTCTAATTTCTGATGTTATTATTTCAGGGAGATGCTCTGAGCCCACATTTAAGATATGTTTTGTTGGTATACCGGGGTTCGGAATAGTAGAAGTATACAGCTTCTCATAAAATTTTCGGATTTCTCTAACGATCTCTTCCTTATGCGAGCACAATGTTCCACGGTCGTCTTTTATCTTTATGATTTTATTCCTGCCAGTGGATTTATATGTTTTTAGTACTCTTTCATGTTCTTATTGTTCTCTATGGTTTCAAGAATCTGGTTTGTTCTATAAGCTCTGAGGTCTTTTTGAATATTTTTCTTAACGCTTCTGTTGAGCGCTTTATAGTCCGGGTTCTGTTCGTTCTGTTCGTTCTTCTTCTTTTCTCTATCTGTTCTAGAGTCTCCGGTTTTAGTTTAGCTTTCTTTTTGTTTTCTCATTCTGCAACAAAGTTTCTTAGTGACTGTTTGTATGTCTTTAGTTATTTTTTTTTATTTTTTTAGTTATTTTTTTTTAGTTATTCGCTAGTTATTTGTTATGATCGCTACTGGTAACAAATGTTTAGAACCGTGATGTCTTTAACGGTGTGTTTTTTTGTCCGTGATAATAAAATCTATTTCGTTTTGAGTTTTCCATTAGGACTGTGCCATGTCCCATCTTCTCTGTGGGTTCTTTTTGAAAAAAACTGTTCATCTGGAATAGTTCATGTTGCAGCATGAACCTTAACAGTATTTTGCCACGTTCATTTCTACCGTCCAAGCCAAAGTTTTCCAGTGATGTTTCTGTAGGGTTGGATTTCATTCCTATTTTGGCGTTAAAATCACCAGATATAAAAGTAAAATGTCCTTGATGGTCTTTAGAGCAGTTTTGATATCATCATAGAATAAATCCACTTCTTCTTCATCATGATCTCTTGTTTGTGCATAAACCTGCATTATCTTCTTCTTCGCGTGCCATATCAGAATATCCGACGTTGGCGATCACCATTGCGAAGGCTTCTCGATCTTCTGCAATATGGAATAATTGTCCTGCAATTTGATATCTGAGTCCATTCACGAATATTTTTAACCAAGAAACTTGTTTCCTTCCTACACCTCTACGACCCTCTATTTTACCTTTAAGCATCAGTTGTAATATTTTATATTGACTTCCCCTTACTATATGTCCCAAATAAGATATTTTTTGATGTTTAACGGTCTTTGGCAGTTCTCTATCTTTGTTGACGCTCCTTAGTACATCTTCATTAGTTTTCCTTGCTGTCCAAGGTATCTTCAGCATTCGTCTATGAACCCACATTTCCAATGTTTCAATTTTGTTTATGATCGATACTTTTAGCGTCCACACTTCTGCACTATACAAAAGTACAGACCAAACATAACACTTAACCATTCTTTGTCTTAATTCTAAACAGATGATTATTGCAAAGCAATGACTTCATTTTCATAAAAGTAATTTTAGTCTTTGCTATCTACGTTTTATTTCTATGTCTGGATCTAGTTGGTCCGTTATCACTGTTCCCAAATATGTCATTTTGTGGACTTTCTCAACTTGGACTTCGTTTAGTTGAAGCTTTGCATCGGGATGTGGGTCACGACTAAACACTAAAAATTTGGTTTTGTTTTTATGCCGATGTGAGTGAGTTTTTATGTGAGTTTATTGTTATGTCCATTTCCTCTAATAACTCGTGAATACGATCAAGCAGAATTTAGAGACCTTCAATATTATCTGAAAGAATTACTGTATCGTCTGCATATCTAATCACATTAAGTAGTTCCCCGTTTATTTTTATTCATATGGTTGTCTCTCAAGTGCCTTTTTAAATAACTGGGTCCGAGTAAACATTGAACAATGTTGGCGACAAAATGCAACCTTGTCTAACTCCTCGTTGTATGAAGATTGCATCGGTGTAGTTATCTAGCAATTTTTGCGATAGCAGTACAAATTTTTAATGACACGAATATCCTTGTCATCTACTCCGATATTCTTCAGTATTTGCATTAATTTTACATGCTGTACTTTATCGAATGCCCTTTTCGAAGTCCACGAAACTTGCAAATACATATTTTCTTTGGTCACGGCATTTTGTAATAGGATTATAAGCGCAAAAAAGTGCCTCCCTGGTTCTCATAGCATTTCTAAAACCAAATTGGGTATCTTCCAGATCTTCTTCGCATTTGCGTCCTAATTCTGTTGTGAAGTATCTTGGGAAAATTTTAAGCTTAAAAACTTAAAACCTGTATTATACTTGACTCATTTTACATTATTGTTAATTCTGGTAAATATGTTGTATGTGGTTTAATGAATAATTTATTCATTTCTTTTAATTATTTTTCGTACACTGTCTCTAAATTGTCACCCATCGCATTCATTTGTGAACAAATGCATTGATGATTACTTGCGAAATATTTTAATATGTGTGCGGAATAAATAACAAATTTGTGATGTTATACTAATATTAATTATGTGAAGTTTTAGACTATGTTGATTTTACACTGATGGATCTAGTTTCTACTGTTTATTCAGAATTTCACTAATTTACTCAGCTGTTTTCGCACACACATTTTCATGATTTAAATGCAATTTGTATAAATTGTTATAATAACAATAATTATTACCATCTATGTTGTTACGACTCTACGAAAGCTTTCATTTAATTTAAGAAATTATATTTGAGAGAAATTCGGTAATATTTCTTTTGGTATTTAGCTATTGTTAAGAATTCGTCCAACAATAAATTTGATGGTGATGTTTCTGTAAATGTTTAAATATAAAATATATACCATATGATATCAAATATAAATAATCACAACGAAATTTTAACAAATACTTAATATTTAGATATATAGAACTTTGAAATGAAATAAAACAAAGATGATTTTTATTAATTGACATGAAATTGACTTTGTTCGAAAGATAATCTTTTGGCATTAAAATTTAAATAGGTATAATCTCTGGCATACGAGAGTCATGGCTGGCTCGTAGTCGAGTAGTAGACTACGGGGTAGTCTAATCTGAAGTCTGAAGGTCCAATTGTCGATCACTTTTTCCAATATTTGTCACCGTATATCGGCAATACCGCGGCGAATGTTGTCCTCCGAGTGGTCAATTGTTTTATGCTTATCGGCGTAGACTAGCACCTTCATATATCCCCACATAAAATAGTCTAGTAAGTGTTAAATCGCACGATATTGGAGGCCAATTCACGGTTCTAAACGTGAAACTATGCGGTTACCAAACGTTTCCTTCAATAAATCAATTGTGGCACGAGCTGTATGACATGTTGCACCGTCATATTGAAACGACAGCTCATGCACATCGTGGTTGTTCAAGTGGGGATAAAAAAGACAGTAACCATGGCCCTTATGTGTATCTGTATTACTGTATGGATGTGAAACCTGGATTATGAAGGTAAACATGATGAACAAAAATAATCCCATAAAGGTAAGATGGCGAATGGACAGAGACTCCGAAGTCAATAATGCACAAACACACACACACACACACACACAACATGATGAACAAATTAGAAGCCTTCGAGATGTGGTTATATCGTAGAATGCTCAGAATATCATGGGTTCAACACAGTTCAAAAAAGAGAAGTCTTAAATAGAGTAGGTCAAGGTGAAGGCGACTTAATAAAGATGATAAAAAAGAGAAAACTCGAATATCTAGGGCATATAATGAGAGAAAGCAGATACAGGATAATGCAGTTGATACTCAACGGAAAGATCGACGGAAAAAGGGGAATTGGTAGGAAGAAATACTCATGGCTTCCAAACCCTCATCAATGGACTGGCTTATCAGCAGATGAATTATTACATGCCGCGCAAGATCGAGAACGACATCGGCAAATCGTCATGGAAGCTAGACACGCCTAAAAGTTGGGCACGGTACTCAAAGAAGAAGATGGCCCTATAGTGAATCACAATTGACTGTAACATTCTGGCCAGCTCGTTTTTGAAAAAAGTACGCTCCAATGATTTCATCAGACAATAAAGTACACGAAACAGTCAGTATTTCTGGATGTAATGGTTTCTCACATACATTGAGGATTACCTTAACTCTAAATAGGGCAGTTTTGGTTTGTTGAAGTAGCTATTCAACCAAAAGTGAGCTTCATAGCAAACAAATTTTACCTATGAAAATCGGAATCAACAGCAATTTCATTTTGGACCAACTCACCGAATCTATGCCTTGCTAGTTCATGATGTACCTTCAATTCTTGCGTGATTGAATGAGTTGGATTTTGTAAGCACGCAAGCAATATCTTTCCCCAAAGTCTTCCATAAACGGAATGGATACGTATCCAACTGCTATGTACGATGACAGATAGACTGATTTGGGTCTTCCTGTATGCTATGCTCTACAGCAGCAACGACTTCATCTGTACACACTGTATGACGTGCTGTGGATGCTTATTATCATTTAGAGTAAACTTTGTGCAAAAACGTTCCATAATTACTTGGTCTGATGGACTATTATATTGACTATAAAATATACGTAGTGAGTGATACGTATTTCGAACAGAACCACAATTTTCAAAATAAATTTGTACAATTTGGAAGCGTTGTTTGGGCGTCAACTCTAGAAATATCAAACCAAACTTAACATAAATCACTTGACAGCTGTCAAAATGGTCGATAGCTAAAAAGTGTTACCAACTTACATTTCTATCTATCTATAGCCCAAAATCCATTCATGTGTTCAATATAGGCCTCTCCCATTTGTCTCCATTTGTCTCTGTCTTCTGTTTTTTCTTTTCCACAATTGGACCTGCGCTTTGCTCAATGTCATCTTTCCATCTCATTTGCGGTCGACCTCTTGACCTCTTTGCAGTATATGGTCTCCAGCGGCCAATTTCTTTATTCCATCTTCCATCCTGATATATTTCGTTATGCCCAGCCCATTTCCATTTTAATTTCAATGCATGTTCGACAGCGTCTGTTGTTTCGGTTTTGCATCTTATCCACTCGTTCCTCTTTTTATCTCTCAACGATATTCCCAACATTTGTCTTTCCATAGCTCTTTGAGTTTTCTTTATTCTATCTAAGTTGCTCTTGGTACACGTCCCACGTCTGGGCACCATATGTCAGAACAGGTAGGACGCATGCATTAAATACCTTCGTTCTTAATTTTAAAGGTATTTTTTTTGATAGTATATGAGAGTTTTCCGAATTCAGCCACCCCATTTCTTATCTTTCTGGTTATTTCTTTAGTCTGGTTACTTTTGTCTGCTCTGATAGCTTGTCCTAAGTAAATATATTCTTGGACGTGTTCTATGTTTGTTCCACCTATGGTAATTACTGATCTGTCTTCTGTATTAGTCATTATTTTAGTTTTCTTTAGATTCATTTTTAGTCCTTTTTCAAGAGATGTTTTTCTAGGTCTGAAATCATTATTCGTAGTTGTTCCATAGTTATTGCTATCAGGTGTACATCATCGGCGAATCTTAGATGATTTAAATATTTCCCGTTTATACAAATCCCTTTATTGTCCCAGTCTATAGATTTAAAAATGTCTTCCAACGCCAGAGTAAATAGTTTGGGTGAGATTGTATCCCCTTGTCTGACACCTCTCCAAATTCTATTAATGGAGTTTGCAAATCTCTGTCTAGCTGAATTCTCATAGTGGCGTTTAGATATATATTGTAGATTAACATTCTGTACCGTGAATCTATTCGGCAACTAACTAGCGTTTCTTCCACTGCCCATAGTTCTATGCTGGTCAAACACTTTCTCATAGTCAACAAACGCTAGGTATATTGGAAGGTTGTATTCATTGGTCTTTTCTATTATGGGTGTGAAGGTGGTCGGTTGTGCTGTACCCCTTTCTAAATTCTGCCTGTTCAACTGGTTGGTATACATCAAATTTGTTGTTTAGTCTAGTTGTGGTCACCCTAGTGAAAGTTAACATTTCAATTAGAATTTCATCGTCTCCCGGAGCCTTATTTCTTTTTCATATCTCTAATTGCTTTTTCTATTTCTTCTCCGGTTATGGGGGGTAATATTTCAGAGTTTACATTCATTATTTTCTTTTTCAGGTTTTGTTGAATTGTATCAGGTGGACTGTTTTTTAGAGCTGTAGAGGTCACTATAATATTCCCTTGTTATCTTAGATATTTGGGTTCTGCTTTATTATATTACACCTTGTTTATTTTCCATCTCTATGATTTTATTTCTTCCTAGGTGGGACTTGATAGATCGTTTTTCTTCTATAATCTTCTCGATTCGTTCTTCTTGATGTCGTTTGAGATCTTGTTTTATATGTCTTTTTATTTCTGTATTAAGGTTTTTGTATTTAGTTGATTTTTTTTATTTTCTTGTAGTAGGCTTCTCCGTTGTTGTAGCAGGTCTAAAGATATGGCACTTAGTTTTGTTTTTTGTCTGATTTTGCTGGTGCTATTTCTAAGCTAGTCTTTAGAAGTTCTTCAGTGATGGCTTTGTTTAGTTGATCTAGATTTAGGTCTGTTAGCTTTAGTTCTTCAGCTGTTCTTAATTTGTTTTGGTATTGTTCTGTATTCTCCTTTAATTTTTCTGGGTGGACTTTTTTCTTAGAGTGCACATATTGTCTTCGATCTTTTTTGTGTTTAATACTTATTTAGTCCGTATCATTCTGTGATCACTACCAGTAGAGATTGAGTTTATTACTGTGACGTCTTCGAAAATGTTCTTTTTGTTTGTTAGTATGTAGTCAATTTCATTTTTAGTGTTCCTATCTGGCGACATCGAACTATCTAGAAAACTACATTTCTGTACCTCTAAAAAATCACCAAGCAAAAATCAACTTTGTTTAAGTTCAAATTTGTTTAAATAAACATTCCTTTATGGTTCGACTGGCGGGGAGGTGCACGATAGTGATAAAAGAAAAGGCGGTCTACGGGATATGAATGGGAATAAAAGTACCATTATAATTTATAAAGTGTCATTTATTGATATATATTACACCACTGTATTTACAATTTTATAAAATTATGGTATGGAGAATTATTCTCAGTGGACACCAATGGATCCTACAGGCAAATTTTGGATTAGTTATTCTTTTAACCATTTTTGGTAATTTTTTGCATTTATATCACATGATAATCATCCGACTTGCACCTGATATAAAAAGTCAAAAGTGCATTCGGTATGAACCCCTTTTCCAGCTACCGTGTATAATAAACTAAGAACCGAAATATATGCAAAGAAGACACAAAACGAAAGCTGGAAGTCTTCGAAATAAAAGTCCTAAGGAAGATATTTGGATATATTAACGAAAACGGGGTATGGAGATTCAGATACAACCAGGAACTCTACCAACTGTTCAAATAGGTACCGATCTCGGAATTCATTAAACTACAAAGACTTCGATGGACTGGTCATGTAGTGAGAATGGAGACTGAAAGACAAGAGAACCTGGAGAAGATCGGCGCGGGAATCGACAAGGTGGAGGCATAGTTTGGAGGAGAAAAGGCTTTATTTGAGCTGTAGCGCAATCGGAGGGAGAGGAATATATATGCAAAATGCGTTTTTATGAATATCTGGCATACTTTGCATAAATCTCATATTTTTACAAGAAATTTCATATACAATACCTGCATATTTTTATAAAAAAAAAATGTATAATGCCAATATTTTCTAAATGTGTCGACCTTTTCTCTAAATTGATCATTCAAATTGCCCCGAGTAATAAAATCTGTTTCTTTGAATCATTTTGGACGTACCTGCTATTGGAATAAAATGTTTTAGGTAAACTGTAAATAATTAACAAACCTTATATGCAAACAAAATGAAACATACATAAACAGCTTTAGTGGGACGAATTTTTCCGAAATCTAAACGGGGTGGAGTGTCGGTAAAGCTTTTAGGAATAAGTATAGGTATATATGAATCTCTGAAATTTACCATCAGTTTCATTTATAGTTTTCGCGTCATACAGTGTAAACGTGTGTATTAAGGCAAATATCGTGATTTCGTTATATCGCAATGTCCAAGCTAAGTGCTTGGATTCAGCTATATCCAGGGCAAAAATATTTTGTCGAGCTTGCTCAAAATTTTAAGTAACTATTTTCATTTTAAGATAAAAGCAAACCATTGTTAACGCATATTTCGGTAAAAAAAACGTCGGAATAAGCCTTTGGCTTTTTTTAATCGATCAGCACTTAAAGACACCTTCTAATCGTAAAAAGTGTAAGAAACGTTTTAAAGGTCCAATTTAAAAGGGCAATTGACAAAGTGCTTAGACACTTAAAAAATCGAGCAGCAACATTTTACTCAGAACCTTTGCGATGCCTCGTTATCTTCGGGAATTTCAACTTCTAAAGTGAGCATTGTCCAATTTACTTCTGTGTTTGCATAAATATGTAAATTTAACATTCGGATGAAAGTACTTGAAGAAACAGACCTCCTGACAGAAGAAAAGTATAAAAACATTATTTTTATTCAAGAAAAATTTATTCTCGACTTCTTTTTACTTCCACTTATAAAGCAGGAAACAGGCATTCACCGTGAAATATACATAAAATATAAACAATTGCGGTGCGAACTAGGTACATATTTTAATCAGATGAGATGATGCCTCCTTTCTTCTTCTTGAATGACAATACAATTTAGCAAAAGAAAAGAAAGTGTAATGTCTCAGTTAGTAGTAAACGGTTCGGAAAATACTTCTTCAATTCTTCATTGTTTGTAAAGTTTCGCTCTCAATAGTAATTTAATTAGTAAGAGAAAAAGTGTTTATATTGTTTGCATCTGCTAAATACTTTAAATTATTCGCGTTTGGAAGATTTGAGAAAATTTTGGTAAATACCAGATCGAATCACACTAAATTTATTATTCATTTCGAATTTATGCAGGAGGCATTTAAATGATTTTCATCTTTTTTACCCTAATACCCTCAAAAATTTAACTAACCGAATGGGCGTATGAAATGTGTCAAGTAAATAGTAAAATATATAAGAATACATAGATTTAATAGATTAAGTTGAACAGTGGAAAATTTCAGTGTCTTTCATTGGCCGATCACTTTTTTGCAGTATTTCTAACACTTTCTTCACTCAACGTGAGTCCACGTTGGAGTTTCGCGGTTACCAGTAAGATTTTTATCACAAAATGCCTATGAGAGTCCAACGTGGCATCACGCCTTGACTTGTCTATTCCTGTTGCCTGAACATGTCGGCAAATCTAATAAGCGGAAGCGCCGTCGTCGTGTCTTGCGATTTTTTTGTCAGTACTTAGATAAGAGAGGTACAATGCACTCTGAGATAGCGCGTAAAAACTTGAAAAATATCGACAAGAAATTCTGTCAGATGAAGAATCGGATGAGTTTGGCGACACGTATCTTTCGGACGAGTACCAACCAACTCATTCTAGTGACAGTGCAAATTAATCGAGTATTCCGGAACAGAATAAAAAAAAAACGTGTGGCCGGAAATACCAAACTGTTGGGGCAAGATGTATCGGCGTCCACCAATAAAGAAAAGGAATATACGAATTTTGGAGAACATATTGATGCTGCTATAGAATCTGTCATTGTCCAACATTCTGAAGTCTCCGAACAGGAAATTTTAGAAAAACCATTAGTATCCAATGCAATAAATGAAGCTATTGTCTGGCAGCTGGTCAACAGCAAAAATTTACAGAAGTTTACATTTGAGGACTATTATAATACTGCAGGTTTTCATACACAATTATACTAAAACTTCTACAACAAATTGCCCTTTCAATTCTACGAATATTTTGTAAACGATTTTTTGCAAACGGGTTGGCCTCTCATGGCACTTAGCGTGTTAAGGAAACATATATACACTTTTAGAAAGAAATGGTATAGGTGGATTAGATGATGAAATCTGCACTTGGCTGGATTCATATTTGGGATTGTGCACTCGAAAATACATATTTAAAAATCCCTTTGGCCAAATTTTTAACTCACCAGGTGACCAATGGGTCGTTAATCACAAAAAATGTGTTTTTTGAAAATAAATTTTGCTAAGCGATTCTTTGCTTTAAAAATCTAAAAAATTCATGAACATACATTTTAATGCCCAAAAACACTAAAAAAAAGTTTAGGTTCTGTAGGTAATTTTTAGCAAACTTCTAAATAACTATTTTTTGTGTATTTTTTACCGCTCTTTTGAATGGCGGGATTAGATCTGCCATTTTCTTTCTGAAACATCCTCAAAAATTGAAAAATTCCGTTTCCTATGTTTTTAGCATATAAACTTAACTGCATGTGAATAAATAACGATTGTTGATATATCTTTTTTGATATTTCTACGCGGATCAAGTTTGTCATTTTCAGACCAGATAGGACAAACTCTCAAAATATGACAAACCCTCTTTTTGGTATTTTTTGTACTTTTTATAAGCACATAATATTTGCTTGTTATTCTTGCTATTGTACTATTTATAGTTCCTTCTAAAACTCTGGAGAGATTAGGAAATGCCGAAAGGTCTTAATCTCGATGAAGGAAAAATCCGAATCTGCACCTCCACGTGGTAGAAGGTGGGCAAGATCAATGATGATGGCAAGTGATGTTGATGGCTAACGCAGATAGGAACCGAGTGATTGTCGGTATAAGCAATCCCCTGCTTACCGACCAACGGCTTCGGATGGATGAGTCGGTAGTTAGTAGGACAATCTTCTGTCCTGGAGCTGAGAAATCGATTCAAAAGGTGGAAGAACCAATAAATTGGTCAACGGCAAAAGAATGCAGAAGGCAAGGGGAAACCACTGCATTAAAGGTTCAACAGAACATCTCTAGTTATTCATCGTGGCAAATACGCAAAAAAGTCAAACCGTTACTGATCATGAAATCCGGAAACCAAGATCCGGCAGGGGAGGAAAAGATCATGTAAAAGACGAGACCTTCCAGGTCGATAGCAAGCAAAATCCTCGTTTAGATAATAAAATTCCACGTCTAAGAACACACAAATGTAGACCAATAAGACTTGCAACATGGAATGTAAGAAGCTTGTACCAGCCAGGAAAATTAGACAATTTAATACAAGAAATGGAAGTAAAATACTGGGCATAAGTGACGTACGAAGCAAAGTATATAACTCCTGTATAATACCGGTGCTCACCTACGGAGCACAGACATGGACATTTACACAGGCCAATTTGGATAGGATAAGGAAGGCACAAAAAGCGATGGAGAGACAAATGTTGGGTATATCACTTAAAGATAGAAAACGTAACCAGTGGATCAGAACCAGAACAAAGACAGTAGACGCGATAGAACAAGCAGCAAAACTGAAATGGAAATGGGCTGGACACAATGAACGTCTCCAAGACGGACGATGGAACAATGCCATCGGAAAGTGGCGTCCATTCAATGCAAAGAGATCAAGAAGCAGACCACAGATGAGGTGAAAAGATGACATCAGGAAACAAGGAGGTCCCACATGGCAGAGAATAGCTCAAGATAGGGAAAGATGGGGAGAACTGGGGGAGACCTACATCCAACAATGGAATGATAGAGAATAGGTTCAAAAAAAAAAGTGACGTACAATGGCCAGACACCAACAAACTTATAACCAAAAACGGCATGATGCTCATGCCGTTGCTGAAACGGCTCATCGCTATGGAGTCGCAATCTTGTTAGACACAGAAAATAATAAATCAGTTGTAAGCTTCACTCCTTACTCAGAGTGAGTGATAATGATTCAGCTGAAGACAAACATACAAGTTACCTTAATTTAAGTATACGCACCAACAGCGAATAAGGATGTAGAGGAGATAGAACATTTTTACATGGAGTTAGACATAATTTTAAGATCTATTGAAAAAGAAAACATTACAATAGTAATGGGGAACTTTAATGCTAAAGTCGGGAGAAATATGTTGGGGAATTTAAACTAGGTGACAGAAACGAAAGTGGGGATAGACTTGTGGATTTTTGTCAAAATGAACATTTTCCAATAATGAACACAATGTTCCAACTACCCGACAGAAGATTATACATGGGGGTCTCCTACAGACAACAAAGACCGCATAGTCAGAAGTCAAATAGATTATATATTAGTCAAAAATACATACAAAAACTCATTCTCTCAAACTCAAACAAATTAAAGCAGTAAAAGCATACCCCGGAGCAGATGTCAACTCAGACCATAACCCACGCATTGAAATTGCAAGACAAGCATATATAAAAATGAAAACAATGTTTGTTAATAGAGACCTTCCTCTGGAGTTGAGGATAAGAGCCTTAAGATGCTATGTGTTCTCGACTTTGTTGTATGGAATGTAAAGCTGGATACTAAAAGTGGATAATGTAAAGAAGTTGGAATTATTTGAGATGTGGTGCTATAGAAGGATTTTGAAAATACCATGGACTCAACGAGTTACAAATGCAGAAGTGTTAGAAGTGTAAAAGGCTACAAAAGGATTGCGAGGTCATAAAGCACATCAAAACAAGAAAGCTGGAATTTTTAAGCCACATTACCAGAGGTGCGCAATATGAGATATTAAGGCTCATAATGCAATGTAAAATCAAGGGTAAAAGATTCATAGGAAGGCGAAGAATTTCCTGGTTAAGAAACCTAAGAGAGTGGTAGATCTTTTCACAGCACCGCCAATAAGGTACGGATAGCTGTGTGATAGCCAACCTCCGATTGGAGAAGGAACTACCAGAAGAAGTACTATTTATTTTCTTAATATTATTTTTTCCATCAAACGAAGTGCACTCTGTATATAGAATACTAATTATTAAAATTTCCCAAAGGATTATATTAGACAAAAACCATACATTGTGATTTTAATATAAGTTTACAAACAATAAGGCAATGTAGATTATGTGCTGCATACAAAATCCATGCATTTCGTGACTTAATTAAAAAAGAATGCTCCTCTTACTGATTAATTCTTTCGCAAAGGATCAGCATTGTCTATACAAATAAACAGAAAAAGTTTTCCATCAATTTAGTAAACCGCATGTGGGGTAATTGAAGATTACACGGATAAGGAAGTAATTTAAATAAATAAATGTAATGATGGCGATTTGCAATGCGTTGCTCTATTTCTTTACACAAATATATAGTTATAGTTCAGTCTCTTCAAAGCAAAAGTAGATTCTGATATAAAGATTCCAAAGGAAGGTCCAGGTAATCATAAAAGAATACGTTTTCTACAATGTGTACTCTTTATGAATATAACATTTTACTAGACGTATTTTTGGTTCTAATCTCAAGTCCAAATACTTAGTATTCTTTGTATATCCACAAAGGAGTTTTATTCATATTTATCAAGCCACTAAGATTGGACTAAATGCTAAAAATTAAATATAATAACATAATTGTTCGGTTTTATTATTCCTTACACTACCTCAGTAAAGAATAAAATAGCAAAACAAATGTCCTGACTACAACGATAAATTACTATAAACAGCTTAAGATGCAAATACGTGAGTTAACTGATAAAATTAGAATAATTTGTACCGTAAATGCTCTAGAGAGGTAAACGAATTTGGGAAACGGTTACTGAATTCGGGGAATGTAATCGAATTCCTTTATACATGAAGATATGTGAAGTTTGAGAGAAAAGTTTTTAAAATTGAGGATATTTATATTTTATTTTATAATTAGTCCATTGATGTGTTACATTTTTTATGCCTTTGAGGACGCAATTTTATTTTTTTAATGTGTTGTGAGGGTAAGTATAAGTTAAGTTCAAGTTCATGGGGTTGCCACCCTTGTCCCCCGGTCGCCATCTTGGAAAAAGGTGGAAAAAGATATTCGCGCTGTATCTAGTAAATTAGTAACACTACAAAAATTGTTTTCCATTACTTTTAATCCTAAAATGAAAAATAAAAAAGTTATAAACAAAAATACCTAAAAAATTTTTTTTGGGCCTTATAACTTTTGTTCTGGTAATTTTACAATAAAATGACATCAGAGCAATATCATAGAGGGTTTTTTATAAAATAATTTTCCCTACAAATTTGTTGAATTACAATAATTTCTCTGGAATTTACAGCGCTCCGAAGTTGGCGGGGCTCTTGAATACTCGCCATCTTGTTTAGGGTTTTGGCCAAAAAAGGGTGCAAAGGGTTCTCGCGCTCTATCTCGTAAACTAGTAACCCTACAGACAATTTTATCAATAGCAAAGTAAATTGTATACAAAATTATTCAAAAATATATTTTTTTGTTTATTAACAAAAATAACTAAAAAATTTTGAACAAATTTTCTTTTCGGCCTTAACTTTTCTTCTAATCATTTTAGAATAATATGATGTTTAAGCAATATTATAGAGGGGTTTATAACGAATCATTTTCACTACTGACTATTACAGTGCTCCAAAGTTAACGGGGTTCTTGAATACTCGTAAGAATACGATCAAAACGAACCATTACACTTAGTTTTCTATTATATATTTTTTTATTTATATCATTTTAAATAAACTTATTATTTTTTTAACATTTCTGTTATTAATTGTTTATTATCGACCCATTCAGCTACAACAAAACTTACCCCACCTCGTGAACTTGTGTCGCACGGAAAGGCACCAATAGACAGAGATAAAGTTTAATAAAAGCACCGTACCAATATTATTTTAAGATAGATTTCTTGGTAATGAAAAGAACAAAATAAACTTAATAGACCTTCTCAAAACTGCTCTACCAGAAGTGAGTTTTACTGTCGACCAGGCAGAATCTCATGCAGATACAGTCATCATCCGATCTGCGCTTGCTGTATTCCAAGCCTATGTTTCTATAACTGTCGTAGCAGAGGACACTGACATTCTCGTCCTGCTTACGGCATTAGAAAAGGAGCAGTCCAATGTTGTGTGTCCAAAGTGTCCAAATTTTTTAAACATTTAAAAGGGTGTAAGTCGCATCAATTATACTGTCCTTTAAGGTTTATATATGGCGACATTATTGCAGAGAATTTGCTATTTTTCCATGCTTTTCCAGGATGCGACACAACATTAGTAGCTTATAAGATCGGAAAACTTAAATTCATTAAAACTTTACAGAAACATCCTCAGTTAGCTAGCGGAAGTATTTCTCAGTGAGAAAGCCGAGCCGTTCTTGCCCACTGTGGTTGACGAACATTTTTTCGTCTCTTTCGATGGTAGAAATAAAGATGATTCTCTTAACAGCATGAAATACAAACGATTGGTCAAGGCAGTTACCAAAATTACATTTAACTTATCATCGCTTCCTTTAAAACAAGATGCAGCTCGTTTCCACAGTGTTAGAGTTTATCACCAGAAATCACTGCGACCCTGAAAATTGGCGCTGGAAAAAGCATGGAATAATTTGGATACTAATCAAAACTTTCAAAACTTCAGCAGCCCCCGAACTTTTAAAATTAATGTTCTGCAGATGCAAGGAAAACTGTGCAAGTATGAGTGGTTGTCGACAAGTAGGCCTCAAATGCTCTGTAGTGTGCCTCAACTGTTCTGGTGAAATACGCAGTGACATTATGGAAATATTCTTCTTCTTTAAGTGCCATCTTCGTTCCGAAGGTTGGCGATCATCAGGGCTATACGTATTTTCGAAACTGCTGACCGAAACAATTCGTTGCTGCTACAGCTATACCATTCCCGTAGATTCTTTAGCCAGGAGTTTCGTCTTCTTCCTATGGACCTTTTTCCTGCTATTTTCCCTTGCATAATTATTCGAAGCAGGTCATATCTTTCGCCTCTTGTAATGTGTCCCAAGTATTGCAGTTTACTCTGAGATAGCGC
>NW_027313124.1:0-23560 GCF_040954645.1 Diabrotica undecimpunctata
CGCGCTATCTCAGAGTACCGATTCGAGCACGGGAAGTTTAACGAATTTGTCCTCCTAGGCCATATATTTGGCCATTTAATATATATATATATATATATATATATATATATATATATATATATATATATATATTTAGAGTTTTCAAATATGAGCGACATGTTTTATTCGATATTGTTTTTCACACAGTTCCTCCCTCTCATTCCTTGAGCCCTTGTACGGGCGTGGTGACATTCTAAATAATGTTAGGTTGCTGTCTCCATTGGCTGCGATTGCGATCCTGTGCCAGATGACAGCTTCACACAGAAATTTTGATGAACATCTTTCAAAATTGATAAGTTGATTCTGTGTTCTGTCCAGGACAAGCGTAGAATTCTTCTGTAGACATACATTTCGAAGGCTTTGATCTTGCTTCCATCGATTTTTATGAGAATTTATTTTTCGGCTGCCTATGTAGTAATAGGAAAAATAAGGGCATTGACCAACATGAGCTTAATAGTTGCATTTTGATACTTTAATTAATTTAGATGTTGAGATTCGGACCATTGTTAGTCTTCGCTTGATTTCTGAGGAGCTATCGCCATTGTTGTTTGTCAGGGAGTCCAAGTATACAAATTTGTCTACTTCGAAATACTTCATATTGTGTGTGCGGTATATTATTATTATTTGCACTGTCTACGATAATTATTATTGTTTTTCTGTTGTTGATCTGAAGTTCGAATGTTTTGCTTATATGGCTTAGTAGTTTAGTGATGGTAATCATTTCGACTGCATTTGCTGCTAGTATAGGTGTGACATCTGCGTATCACAGGTTATTGATTTTTCTGCCTCCTATAGTGATTCCTTCAGTCCATTTGTTTAATAGTTTCCTTATTATATGTTCATAATATAAATGCTGTATAATAATTGTGATAGTATGCAGCAATGTCTAGTTCCTTTCTCTGTTTTGAACGCATTTGAATATATTTCGTGTACTTTAACTTATGTTAAAGTGTTATGTAACTTTAATGTTACGAATTCTGTAGACCGATCACAGGACAAATAATTTAATTTTAAATGAACCGCTTTCCAGCAAAGTCCGTCTCCAAAATTAAAATACCTACTTTGGACATGCTATGAGAGCAGACGAGAGTGCCCAAGCATCGAGCTTCCATAAGTCTGTCAGAGCCTTTTTGTGTTTTTTTAGGAAGTTTGGGATGAGGGTCGGCTGAGGGTGGGAGTTAGTCGAGCGTTTCAGGGCTACATACATGCTACATATATGTAGGTGAAAGACATCATAAATTATTATCTTTCTTAGGATGTGGTTGGGATTGTCCACTAGTTCGGCGAATTTTGCTCTTGCTTTGTCGTTCATCTGGTCTAATACTCTGATCTGTTAAGTCTCTCTGAGAAAGAATCTTTCCACTACGTATCGAGAGACGTTCACCACTTCTGGTAATGCTCCGTTGTGGACAGCTTGGATCTTCTTTCTGTTCGTCTTGCAAGTCTGTCCTCATGCGAGAGATGCGTATGTCTGGATGGGCAATATTATTATGTTGATCACAAGTTACGCTTCTGATATTGGCTTGCACCATTTTTGTCTTCTGTACTGTTCTTATAACTTGGGATGTGAACGTGAGTCGCTTATCCATGCTTACCACGAGGTACTTTGCTTCATTTGACCATCCGATGGAAGTGTCAAACATCTCTAGTTGTTCGTCTGGTACGCCGCGTCTCTTCTTAAACATTACTGATTGGCTTTTCTCCTGATTTACTACAATTTTCTACTGTATGCACCATTCTTCTGTGGCGTCTAGTGATACTCAAAGTTCCTAGTTGCAACTTCTTTGTTACTGTGCTTGGCCAGTATTGACGTGTTGTCTGCATAGAAGTTAATCATGGTGCCTGGTGCTTTGGGGGCATCGGCTGTGTATATAGGCGGAGAAAGAACAGTTCCATGTGGTACTCCTGCCTCCGGAATTCTGACTTCGAATAGAACGTGTCAAATGCGAACCCTAAATTTTCGGTTTGCGAGGTACGAGGAGAGTAGCTCTGTCATGGCATTGTTGTATCCATAGTTCTTCATTTTATATATCAGTCCTTTGTGCCAAACTCTGTTTAATGCTTTGCTTACATTTAGAAAGTCTGCTCCGTTTGTCTTGTCCATCGTTGAAGCCCGCTACGATGTATTCTGTAAGCTTGAGTACCTGGTGTTCACTTGAGTGTTTGGCTTCAAATCCGAATTTGGTAAGATCAGTAGGAGTAAAACAAAAAAAAAAAAGTAACCCGAGCATATCTAATTTACTTCGGCCATATAGCTAGAAGAGAGGGGACCATTGAACTATTGGTTGTAGAAAGAAAGATAGAAGGTCGAAGATCAAGAGGAAAATGTCCAACACAGGGGCACAATGTGTACAGGGGCTTTCTTTGGTAAAATTTTCTGGATCAGGTCACTCACTTGTTTTGGGAATGTGTGTTTCAGTGGTGAACGCGCTATCTCAGAGTGTCTTCTTAAGTAGTCTTCTTCGATTTCCTCTTCAAGTAGTATACTATGCCATTTTCTCCATATAGAGGAGGCATTGGTTTCCTATCGTTTCTTAAATGATGATATTAGAAAAAGCTTTAGGATCTCTCATCTTCAGAATGAAGAATGAAACAGCAGGTTCTATATTTTCTGGGTTAGCTAAAAACGATTATACGATTGTATTTTTTCATCCTGATTCACGTAATGACTGATAATGTATAAATATTCCAGTACATAAATACCCGAACAAAATCGTATCAATTAAAAATTAACTCGCTTAGTACATTAAGATCCAATGGATTATTATTTACTCGCGCCCATCATCATGGCCAGAGAGTATTAACATATTTAATTGAGCGTGAAGTTCGTTGGATTTAAATAACAATTTATTGAAGAATAAAGGCGAATATACCCTACCAGATATTAAAGATGACATTAGAGGTAGTAAGGAAAAAATGATGAGACGCGCTATCTCAGAGTCTATTATTTGGAACATATCCGCAAATGTAAAACAACAACTTTTATACAAGTAGAAAACATAATTTATTTCCTAATTATTTAAGCCAATTAGTAGTCTGAACAAATGACTTCATCAATGGAAAGTACAATTATTACTGAAAATATACACTGCTCGACAAAAAACAGGACAACTTCATATTTGTAATTTTTATTTCGTATTGTATTTATATGAAACTTAAAAATAAATTTATATGAAACTGGCAGTAATTAAAAAGAATTGGATATATCACAATAACTTGCAAAATAAAACAGGTCTTCTTAAGATCTGTTGCTATAGGTACCCTTAGCGTGCGTTCATAACGAGGCGCCGACCCTCGCTCGCGTCATGGGATGGTAAAGTTTCTACGATGTCAGTTGGACAAGTATAAAAACAAATTCGACACTCAAGTGGCGGTGCCTTCTGTAAAACATAGGCGACGCAATAGAAATTAAATAATAAACTTTTATTTTTAAATTAAGGTCTAATATTTTGTTAAACAGTAATAATATTGTTAATTATTCACATTTCTTTATGAACTTGACACCAAAGATGATTAAAAGTTAATACACATAGTCCATTCACTAACGTAAAATATTGTAAAACCTCTAAATTTTAAAGAACCACTGGGATTGACATGAAATTTGGCATACACATATAGCTAACGTGTCAAAGAAAAAAAGTGATATTGTGCCGAAGTGTATTTTTGCCCTGGGGGTGGGTATCGCCCCTTCTCGGGGGTGAAAAGATATACATCAAAATAAGTCCGGAAGTGGATAAACTGACTAATTCTAGGCAACTTTTGTTCTATAGGGGTTTTTACTAAATCAATACTTTTCGAGTTATTTGCGAGTGAATATATTCATTTTTCAACAAAAACACCACGTTTTTTGACGGTTTCTCGCAAATAACTCAAAAGGTAAGTATTTTATGGAGATTTATAATTGTTTAAAGAAATCTTTATTTTTGATTTTTAAAAAGTTTCTAGCATCAAATGTAAGCAAGTTACGCTCAAAACAAAGTTGATCCCTTTTTTTGGTAAAAAATAATCATGAATATGATAAGTTTAAGTAATAGGTAAGTTTCATCGGTTTAAAGAGCTTATTTTTGAAAGATACTTACATGAAATCGGCCAATTCGTCTTCCAGTCGAATTAACTCTTAGGTTATAGATTAATGGAGAGATCACATTTACTACGGTACACAGAACATATTTTTGACAAGTTTTGGAAGTCTTTGTGGAAATATTCACACAATTAAACACTATCACTATCCGTGTGTCCAGAACTTGAGTCGTCGTTTAAGTTTATGACTATCGGTTCAATTGGTGGTAAAGTAGGATATTCTTTTTCTTTTACTTGAACATGAGCTAAACAATTTTTCAAATGTCAGTTTGTTAAGTTCTTCGATCACTGTTCTTATATTTTGGACAACAACGTCACTTAATTGGGGAGATTGATTCATTTTCCGCAATTCCTTTTTTACATCGCCCCATATCATTTCAATTGGGTTGAAAACACAATGATATGGAGAGCCGTAAAACCGTATGCCCGTGGCGTTCAAAGAGTTTATCTATTACATATTCTTTTTGAAAATTTTGTTGCTTAATTAATTGCAACAATTCCTTTTTGGTACATTTACGAGGTGTTGCCATGCATTTGTTCTCCATAAATTCTATGATATCTCCCTTCTTGGAGCTAGTATTTGGAATTTTGGTGTAGAGTCCTAGAATGGTATGACGCATTGTCCATTACTATCACGAAATTTGTTTTAATATGCGGTAAAAGCTGTTCCGTTACCCATTTTTCGAAAAGTTCAGCCGTTATATACTTATGATAATCAGCTGATGACTGTTTAATGTTTTGGCCGATAATAACAACGCATTAGGTACAAACATTACTATAAAAATAAAATAATTATAAGTTTATCACGACGACACTGTTATTGTGTTTATTATATGCTTACCGCCTTTGAAACATAAGAAGCAATTTTGGCCAGATAACGGCAAAGCCAGATTTGGTTTCAGTGTATGCCCTTCCGAAAAATTTGACCAATAACATTTCAGTATTAACCAATAAGATACGTTAAAAAGTAATAAGCCACGCCAATATCCATGTGGACTAATACCAGGAGTAATCAATAATTACAGAATTATAAAGATTTATCTTTATTTCTATGTTCGCCGTAGAATTACTGACTGGACCCCAAAAATTGTTCTTTCCCAATTCATATCGTTTCTACTTAATCGATTTTCGGTAAAATAAATCTTCTTCTTCTCGTGCCACTCCTAGCGGAGATTGGAAATCATCATGGCCACTGCGACTTTGTTAGCAGCGCGCCTAAAAAGTTCAATCGAACTACACCCGAACCATTCACGTAGATTACGAAGCCACGATATTTTTCTTCTTCCCACACTTCTTTTGCCCTTAATTTTGCCCTGCATGATATTTCTTAAAAGTTCGTACTTTTCACCTCTCACAATGTGCCCCAAGTATTCCATCTTTGTAGTTTTTATCTCATTTAGAATTTCGCATCTTTTGTCTAAAGTTTGAGTACTTGCGTGTTAGTGACGCGGTCCATCCATGATATTCTGAGAATGCGCCTATAGCACCACATCTCGAAGCTTCGATGTTTTTTGTGGTCAACTGTTTTAGTGTCCAAGCCTCTAAAGACATAACACCGCAGCATTCGTATTCGTAACTTTATATTGATATCACGATTGCAAAAGAGTTTGCGCATTCTATTAAAGACTGATCTAGCGATTTCTATTCTACATCTAATCTCTTTTGTTTGATCAGTATCGTAAAATAAATGCATTACTTTAAATGCGAGCGTTCGACGTCAGTGCTACGCTCTAAGCGAGGAGACGGTGCGATGGTCTCCGTTATGAACGCACCCTTAGGTATACTTATACTCGAAACATTGTGTGCTTAATATAATAGTTCTTTCTTCATAAACTTGCATTTATTTGGGTTTAATTTCAGAATTACTTTCCCAAGCATTTCTAATATCTTCACTAAGTTTTGGTTATGCTGTTCTAAACTGTTAAACAATCACACACTTTAGGTTAGGGATGTTTGCCATAAAACACTCGATAGAACATAAAGTAGAAACCCTCAATTTAGAAGAGTGATATCATAGTTTAAACGCGGAATATCCTCAAATTTAAATGTACACAGCGGCCCTCGAAAACTGCCTGTTTTCTCGATTGCAATTTGCGTTTCCTCATAAGAAATTACAGAATATATAAAGTAGTATATTTATTTGTGCTTCTCTATAGTAGACTTGACCAGAAGTTGTCGAACAGTGTAGCCAATTCTTGTTCACAAGTAGTAATTATGGTAATACAAACCTGTATTCTTCCATGCAGCGATTATTACCGTCATAAAAATTACAAAAAAACCTGATCTTTTCAATAGTAAAAATTAAGCACAAAATTGTAATGAAATAAATTTTATTTATATGTTCCGTTTCGTTACATATTTAAATTTATAAAATAAAAATCGATATTTTAAAACAATATTTTTCAATCGTTTGGCAACTTTGGAATTAGCGAAGGAACTCCGTTTCATTCAGATCCACAGAAAGCCGTCAAACTAGTTTTTGTCGAGCGAGTGCCCATCAACAATAGGTTATTTACATTGGCGTATCTGAGAGTAGGGTATTTTATGCGATAAGTTTGTGTTATTGATAAAACGTGTTATTGATAATACGAGTGTTATAGTTTGTCGTTTTATAGTAAATGTTTAGTTATATTCTGTGATTATTTGGTTTAAGTTTTATTGGAGTTGGACGAAAACCGAGTTGTTCCAAGAGAAGACTGCAAAATTCTGATGTTGATTCCAAAAATGAAATGCCGCAAAAGAGACGGAAAATGTTAACGTCCGAAGAGAAGGTAATAATACGAAACGTTTATGAAGCAATTGTCGGCAGAAAAAATGGAATTAAATGTTAGCCAAGCGGTCGACATTTGTAGCAGTTTAACAAAAGTATCCGTTAGCTGTATTTATCGTGTACTTAAAAATACATCGGAAAATAAAAAGCAAGAAAAGGTAAAACTAGAGGTAGGAAAAGCATTGTTTTGGATGACGAGACAAGGAATATTATATGTCGAAAAATGCATTCATTTTATTTTCGGAATGAAATTCCAACACTGAAAAATATTTCTCAAGAGCTCGAAAACGATGACTCCTTACCCAAGATATCTCGTAGAGTCTTAACCAGGACCATGCGTGAAATGAACTTTCGATATGTAAAACTCAACAGAAAAAGTATGCTATTAGAAAAAAATAAAATTATTGTGCGGAGAAGAAAATATTTAGAAGAAATACGCAAAATTCGCAGCACTGGACGCAAAATATGTTATTTGGATGAAACCTGGATAACCAAGGTTGGAAAAGTTTGGCAAGATTTAAATGTCAAAGTAAACGCGAAGCATTTATAGAAGGCTGATATACAGGATTAAAAAGCTCCATTAGGAAAGGCACGGCGTTTAATCGTCACCCATATAGGAAGTCATACAGGGTTTCTTGATGATGGTTTTCTTCAATTTGAGGTGAAAAAAAACAGGTGATTATTAAAGAAATTGAAAGGGAGGATTCAAGAATGGCTTACAGAGAAGGGGATTGCATACGAAGAATCAATGCTCAAAATTTAGCTCCTTGACATTGCACGGTTAAGGAAAATTGAATATCTTAAATGTGCTGTAGATGAAACTGCAAAAGATTATGGTGTCAAAGTTCTGCGTCTACCACCTTATCATTGCGAACTTAATCCCATTGAACTTATCTGGGCGCAAGTGAAAGGAGATGTAGCACGCAATAACAAAACGTTCAAATTAAACGAAATTAAGAAACTTTTGATTCAAGCAATCCTCCAGTAACTCCAGCGAAATGGGCTAAATATATAGGCCACATAATTAAAGAAGAACATCGTATGTGGGAACTTGACACTCATATCAAAGTTTTACTAGAGCCAATTATAATTACACCATGTGGTGAAGATAATGACAGCGATAGCAGCACTGCATCTTCAGGTTTAGACAGCGAATATATTTTCTAATAGTTTAATAAGAACATCAGCATAAAAAAAAAACCAAAAACAAAAAAAAAACGAGTAGAGTAGAACATAGTAAGTGTGTATAGTGTTTGTGTTTAAACACATCAAACATTATTTTATTTTGTTTTTATAGAATTTTATTTTGTTTTATAGGATTTTATTTTGTTTTGTTTTATACTGTTTAAGTGTTTTGTTCATTTTATTTAATAAGACAATATGGCTCTTGGCGAACACCCATTTAAAAAAGTATCGCGCCACAAGACATACCTCTGGGGTGGTGTGGAAAACTGTCTTAAAAATTTGTTTTAAAAAAATTTCATTGTGTAACTGTTTAAGGACGGGTCACGTCAAAAGACGTTTTAGCGTAACTTCAGCGACAGCCGGTTGGCATCAGTAAACTTTCTGCAAATTTACTTCTTTTTTATAGCTTTTTGTTTGTGGCATTCTGTATTTTTAGGGGAATGTAGGGAATGAGCCACAAAATATTTATTCATAGTTTATTTATTGACGTTTCGATCTCTATATCCAGAGACAGTTTTAAATTATACAAAATGATAGTACTATTTATTTTCTATGGCTTTTCGCTTGTCGTTCTGTATTTTTAGAAATGATGTTGGGAATAAGCCACAATATATTTATTCAAATGTTTAATTTACGGACGTTTCGATCTCTATAAAGAGACCGTTTTCAAACATACAAATGACAGATATATTTATTTTTCTATAGCTGCTTGTTTGTGCATTCTGTATTTTAGGGAGAAGGTTGGACATAAGCCACAATATATCTATTTACATGTTTAATACATTGACGTTACGATCTCTATTCCGTTTTTAAAGATAGAAAAAAAAAAGAAAATAAACAATATAAGATTATAAAAATATATAATAAAAACAAAATAAAATAAATATAACTACCATTTATATCTTTGAAAGCGGTCTTTGGATATAGAGATCGAAACGTCAGTAAAAACTTGTAAATAAATATATTGTGGCCTATTTCGAACATTAATATTTGAAAAATACAATATCATTAACGTTAAAATAAAAGTAAGTGTACGTCACTGGATTTCCAAACAGCTTTCCGCATTTCTGGGCCTTTAAACGATGACTCACTCTCTCAAATAGTGAAATTATACCATAGGTAACTACGTCTTGCAGCTGAATTAACAAACGTTGATGAACAAAATTGTAACATATCTCTATGTATGTACTACCAAGAATACTGGAATATAGCCTTTATATTATCATCAGTAAAAAGTAACATAGATTTTTAAACAACAATATATTGCTTAATAGCAGAGCTTTATAAAAAAAAATAATACACAATCTTCATGTTTTGATTAATAAATATATCGATTCTTCTCGATCATAAAAAATTATTTTATGAATATAATCGATTTGTGTTATTCGATGTTTCATTCATATTTAGGGGAGACTGGTACACAATGATACATTTTTTAAGAAATGTATTCTAAAGACGGGTCTCCACTAAAGGAAAATTGGCAACTTTCGTGTTGTCAACATGCGTTGGTGACAAAAGTTCCGAAATATGTTAATGTTGCCAACAAAAATTGCAAACAAATGTTGAGACCCTTGTTTCTCTTTTTGGCGGTAACATCAAAGGAATGCGCGTGTTGTCGACATTTTAACGGCTTTGTGGGGACGGTCGCTCAGTTGGAAACATAAGTTGTAAACAGAAACATGTCTGTAGTAATAACGTGGACAAATGAACTTATTGATACCTTAATTGTTTTATATCACACCCAAAGTGTACTATGGAATCCAAAAGACGTAAATTATAAAAATAAAAATAAGAAAAAGGATGCCTGGAAAACCATCAGTGATGTGATGGGGCTACACGAACTTGAAATACAAAGGAAAATAAAAAATTTGACGGCACAGTTTTTCAGAGAGAAGAAGAATTAAAAGAAGAAAATAAATCGGGTTCAGCTACTTCTGATACCACAAAGTGGTTTGCGTACCAACGACTTCTATTTTATCAGACAAAAATGAACCTAAGTTATGACTTGAAAAGGGATTAAATGAAAAACATGTAAGTATGCAACAATATTGTATTTATTTTACGATTTATAAGCTATGAATAACTACGATTGAAAGAGGATCATAACGTATCATATTCTAGTAATTTAGCAGTTAGTAGAAAGTTAGTTAACTTCTAACTTAAAAAAAATAAAATAACTTCATAAATTAATATTATTAATGCATTAATTAATTTTCTTGCTGTTTGTTTCGTTACTTTATATAATTTGTTAATAGTCATTTTGCCAAGGAATGTCCCTTGTTCGGTCATAAAAAACTCTGCAAATTCTTGTCTCACATCTTTCGCAGCACTACTTGATTTCCGAGCTCTCTTATCGAAACTATGGAATGGCATATTGTTTTGCATCTCGTTCCTCCAAGCTCCAGAAATAATATTACCACTGTCTTTGTCTTCAGAATCGAAAGTTCCAGGTGGAGTGTAGGGTGGTCCTTGATTTTTTTTTTCTTAAATAATTATGTAAACAAATACAAGCAGTCACAATTGTCTCCGCTTTCGTTGGTTCAAGTACATTATTTTTCTGAAAACTCGAAATCGTGCAGATAATATTCCGAACACATTCTCTGATACCCTTCGCGCTCTTGATAGTCTATAATTAAATATTCTTCCCTGTGATCCTTTTTCTTGGGTACCTGGATAAGGTTTCATTAAATTTGGTGACAATGGAAAAGCATCGTCACCCAGAAAAAACATAAGGAACAGCCATGGCTCTACCAGGAAGCTTTTCATTATTAGGTAGATTAAGTTTACATTCGGACAACATTCTTTTGAACTGGGTATTTTCGTAAACACCACCATCCGATATGCGTCCCTGGCAGCCAACATTCATATACAACAACAACAACAACAATTGCATTAGCAACAATAAAAAAGCAACAATGCTGAAAAGCGATTTGTAATTAAGGTAATCGCTTCCACTGTGTTCTGGTGATTGAATCATAATATCTTTTCCGTCCATAACTCCTGTACATTGCGGAAAATTCCATAGATTATTAAACTGTGTTGCCACTACTTTCCACTCTTCAGCAGTTCCAGGCATCTATAAAAAAATATATTTTTAGGATTCTGGGTCGGAAGAAGTTGAGCCAGAAAATCCCCCAAAATCAAAATCTGTTACCAAATGAGGGAAATACAAGTAATACAATAGTCCCACCATCATCGGATTCAGAACCACCGAATTCACAACCAGGTCCGTCGACAGCGCCTTGTATTGGGAAAAAACTAAATGTTCAAAAGGAAGGTTTCAACTGGTGACCAAAGGCAAGAGGAAGCTTACAACGTATTGAAAGAACTTCAAGCTAAGAAAAATCGCCATAAATACAGTGCCTTTGGGGGCATGTTGCAATGATAATGGAAGCTTTAAAAATCAAGTTATGCTCAAAATGTGGTGGAGCATGAAATATCAAATATTTTGTTTCAAGCAAGTATCGGAAAATATGACTATCCTGCTACTGGACATTCTGGACAAATGACTCCAATTTCAACACATTCATCAAGTTCTAGTTTTCCCATACATCCACCTCTTTCATCACCAGATGACACATCATCACTCACATCACACTACAATCAACTAGTATCAGCACAATATGTATCATCCCCTTCACCACAATACATACCACAAGTGACAGAATCTCAAACAGTACCTGAACTACGCTCGCCACAATATGCATTACCATCTTCATCACAATACATCCCACAACAAACACAGGATATACCACTCACAGATTCACAAACAGAACAGGAAACAGTTTGGCTGCATCTAGTATTCTGCTGGAAGCTATAAATACTTCTAATATATTAGACTAATAATGTGTACCCCATGATGTTTCATATGAATTGCATTAAAATAGTTTCTTAAATAAAAACTTTCTAAATGCGTTTTCAGTTATTTTTGGAAACGAATCGAACCTGACCCCAGGGAACAAAAATTGAATATTTTACCAAACTTGCTCTGCTAAAGAAACCGTCAAAAATATTTATAATAATAGAATACACTTACTTTTATTTGATCGCCAAGAACTTCACATATTGCTATACTTACTTCCGGTACAATTTTTGAAATCGCTTGCTTTGAAATCCTAAATAATGCATTAATGAAGTGTAGGAATCTCCGGTAGCCAAAATCTTAAAGTAATTAGTAGGCGTTCGGTAGGTGTGATGGCTTTTCTAAAATTAGTGTCATTTTTTGTAATTTTTGGTCCAACAAGATTGAGCAAACCACTCAAAATCGGAATCAATCATACGGAGAAACGTTCTTATTTGTCCGTCTTCAATACGTCCTGCTAACAAATCATCTTTTCTCAAAGCATTTATTAACTCAATTCCTCCATGTGTGTTTCTTCCTATGAGGCTTGGTCGTACCCAATATTTATGTTTTCGTTTCTTTTTTTACTCAAAATAGTAAATGATGCAGCTGCTAAGATAATATCGTCATCAATCGACCCCCATTTTGTCAACACAATAGTCTTGATGGAGACTGCCAGTTGCCAACTAACATGTTTCCTAAATTATTGTTGACAACTTATGTTTAGATGTGGACAACGATAAAAAACAAAAGTTGGTGACTTCGGAAGAGTTGCAAACACAAAAGTTGCCAACTTTTCAGTGGATACGCGCCTTAACATCGGAATGCAATCTTCAAAAAAATCTCCATTTAGAGTTCTGTTATCTGTATACTTTGCCTATCAAATTTGATAGTTATTATGAGTAAAGTAAAAATAGTAACTTAGAAATTTTCAGAAATATGCAATACTGAATTTTTTTCAATGTGTACCACCGGTGAACAGTTTGAAATATAAGGTAGTACACAATAAAACGTGTTAAAACAATGATTAAATACAAAAAATATTTATTATTTCTTCTTCTTACAAGTTACTATGCAATAAATTTGTTAAACTCTAAAACGCGCTATCTCAGAGTGCAGTCGTTTTTTTCTGTATAGGTATATTATAGGTGCCAGTAATAACATAACAAAATCAGATTTCAAACCCATATGAATATCAGGAACATCTGGAAAGTGAAATGAATTGGAAACTTTCGTACTTCTTCTCAAATTAGAAATTTTAAATTCATGAGAGTTCACAATTTCCAACACTTTGCCTACATGATGGATGTTTATCTCAAATTTCACTAACACAAAAGAGTCTTTTAAAATTTCAGTATTTTCAGTCATCTTTTTGTTCGTGCATCGGAGAATTCATCATCTGAAGAGTGTACCAACTCTAAACTTCGAAACCGAAATCCGTTTCTGAATCACTTTCACCTGGCTTGGTCTTTGTTTTCTGGGACGGTCTTTTTACAGCGTTTTGTGCTCAAAATTTTACAAATATTTCGTTTTACTTTCTTGACTGCTACTGTTGTCGGGGTTTTCTTACCTTCCGGTGTACTCGTTAAAATGACACTTCTCCTTGATTTCCGTTGATGATTTGAATTTTTTCTGGGTACGGCCTTAGGAAAACGCCGTATGTCGAATGGGGTAATTAAAGGATTTTTGATGTCAAAGGTATTTCAAGACTTGAGTACGGTTCAGATTCTTGAGTTGTATTAGATGAAGTAGAATCTGTATTAACTGAAGCTGAAGATACAGGTGCATTTTCTTCCTGATTTTTAGAATCTCAACCATAAAACCATAGCTTTTTGTGCATAATAGTTTTCAAAATCATCAATCTGTCTGTCAGTAACCGACGATAATAGAAAATTAGTTTCACTAAAAATATATTTATTAAAAGGGTAGATACCTGTAGATTTGAAGCCGTTGATAATATTTTTAGGTGTCATTGATTTTGAGTGGGCAATACCAGCACATTCCGCTATTTAGTACAGTGTCATAGGAACGTCGGGCTTGTTAAGAAGCCATAAATTAATCGCATTATTAGAATAGTTTTTGAAGAAAAAAAACTGATTTGTTCAAAGGCTGTATCTTATTGCTTGTATGTGGGAGTAAGGTTAAAATTATTATTAAATTAGCTTTTGCCCTAAATGATCTAATACTTGCGTGAATAGTTCGGCAATCATCCATCCACTTTTATTAGTTAATCGGTCAACGTTGGGTTTCGTAAATGAAGTAAGTCTTAACAGTGAACATTCTTCTGGCCTTCTAAGGCTTAATGATTAATTTTTCTCCATTTTTGCATTTGAGTCATTTTTTTCTTTTAGAACATATCGCCTTAATGTGCTAAAATGTATGCCAAACATATCTGCGCAACGCGAAGTGCAGTTCCATTTTTTTTTTAACCTTTATGACTGCTGCGGCCATTTGTTCACTTGTAAATTTGGCTCTTGCGCGCTATCTCAGAGTTCCTTATCATGGTTCACCTGCAATAGAACGCCATTGATATAGAATGATTTAGTATGGTACACAATGAAACATATGTCATTGTGTACCACCGCTATTGTTTCAAATTGTACTACCACAGGTTTAAAGTTTCAGTTGGATGATATTTATAGGTTAAAAGGCATTCATCACAAGTATTATAACGACATAAATACGAAAACTAAAACTATTTATTTATAGGCAACGTACCTTTTTATAAACGTTCCAGTTTTTAAATATCAGGCACAAAGAACATTAAAACACGTCTACTATTCTGTATATCAAAACAAACTACTGTCGGCGGGCGCAATGCATTATGGAATATCCGCTGCAGTGCTAGTGGCAATGTGACTACAAATTTGGTTTAGTTAATAACAGTATTTTATGTGTACTATGTGTCAATGTGTATCACTCTCCTCTAATCCACATCTGATATGGCGCTATAAAATAGTGTAAAATAGTTCTACCTATATATTTCTTATCTTATCTTTCTTTCTTATCTTGAGAAAAATGTGCCCGTTGTAATATCGATTGGTATTGGCATTATATGACGTTGACGTTGACACATAAATAATCCCATTATTTTTCAATCTTATCAAATTAATAAGGTCATAACAAAAAATAATGAAAATTTAGATTCAAAATAGCAACCTCTAGTCCAACTTATTTTTACAGCTATCTTCCAGATGCTTATTGGAAGTTACAATGGGTGAAGTTTTATTGATCTCCATCAATATTTATCACTATATCGTATTCGAAGGATTTTGAATAAAAACTATTAAATCATACAGATTTATAAAATTGTTTTCATAATTAAAACCTGACGTTTAAAAACTGTCATGGCCCTTGAAAGGTGAGCTCTTCTCTCTAATCCCATAGGAAGTCATGTCATTTGATATTGATTTCTGTCAGTTGCGAATGCCGTATAGGGCCTTTATTTTGAATCGAGTTCTATTTAGTAATATCGTTGCTATAAATCTGAATGCAAAAAATATGTTGCTTCCGATATAGCGTCTAGAATTTCTTCTTTGCATGGATATAAAAATCTCTCATTTTCAATTTTTTTGTTCAGTTTTCTGCAGTCTATCACTATTCTCCATTTTTTGTTTCAATGTTTGTTCACAATTCCATCTGTATGGTTTTGTGTAAGCCGGTGATGCTCCTTTTTGTACTTTTATTTTTGCGTTGTATACCACTGTTGTTATACATGAATCGTTTTCTAAGAAAAAAAAACGTACGAATATTTTACATAAATTTTTTCAAACAACACTTCGATAACATCCATAACCAATGCCCTAAGACGTAAAGGAGTTGAGGATATTTGGTTGAACTGGATAGAATATATGCTCAGGAATAGAATGCTAAATACTACTATGCTTGGAGAGACCGTGTTGGCCCGCGTCGACAGAGGATGTCCACAGGGGGGAGTTATATCTCCACTGCTGTGGAATCTGATGATGGACGGACTAATAGGAACTTTTAAGCCAAATGGTTATAAAACAATTGGATATGCGGATGATTTGGGAATCATCTCACAAGGAAAGTACAATATGGTAGTCAGAGGTCGTATGGACGAGGCCCTAGAACTGGTGAGACAATGGACTTATAAAGAGGGGCTCAATATAAGTCACCACAAATCCACCATTGTCCACCACAAATCTTTATTGGTGGACCATGTACAAAAAGAACAAAACTGCTCCGTATGGACAGGAATAAACTGACAATAGTTACAGGAATGTTGACCTGGCTTGCACCAATAAGAGAATTCCTAAGTAAAATAGGCATTTACAATGGAAATCTTAACTGCAGACTCTCTGATAAGGAACCAGAAACTGCAAAACATGTATTATGCAAAAACTGTATGGGCAATCAAGAGTAGACCCCGGTATATTTAGGACACACCATGCAAAAAACCTATACAAACTTCTACAGGCTACAAAAAATAATAGACTGCGTGTAGGAAACAACAATAGGCTGCAAATACAATAACCTTCAGCTTTAGTGATAGGTAACCGAGATCTATTGGATCAAACGGGCCCAGAGAGGAAAAAATCTTCGTAATGATTTTTTCGATAATCCCGCCTTTCGTTGCTCTACATCTCTCTAACTTATATCTTGCATATTCTGTCTTAGACTAAGACACTTTTCCGTCGTTATATAGGATACTTCTTAAGATTGTTGTGTGTTATACTTATATCTTGTAGGATACGTTGAAAATTTTCTTCGGACATAGCTCAAGATATTAGGCCACTAGTTTCCTCTATCGGATATATTAAATCTCTTCTTATTATTTATGTATATCGTTAAATAAAAATGCAATAAATAAAATTTTAAATATATAAAGCAGTGTTTGGTAAAAAAATTTATATAACTTTCTATATACACATATATATACCCATAATTTAAAATACTTTATAAAAATATTCTAGATTTTTCTTAAAAAAACATAAAAAAAATCTTGTAGCCATAAGCAACCGTTAATCGTTATTTTTAACTTCATATTTTAATTTTTAATTGTTAAACTGTACATGTATGTAGAAGAAGACTTAAATATCATCTGGCCGTATGTGGCGTCGCAGTTGTTTCTTCCAACGTCGAAACAGCGCCCATCTAACTATGATGATTCCCAGCGCGAACGATGCAACAGCTAGTAGTTCGGAGATGAATATTTTTCTCTTTGTCTCGGTTACCGCTATGGCTCCCACACTATTTCTCGTCTAATTGATGAAGATTTGTTCTTCTCCTTTTTTGGCGCTTACCTATCCTAGTTGTTATGCCGAGCCACCAGTTTTTATTATGTAAGTTTGTGTTTTTCCAATAAGTGGGTTAATAATAGAGAATATACCCAAGCAATTATTTATAACACGAGAATTATTTAAAATGCCTGGTTCCTGTTAAAGGAGAGTCACGTGTATACGCCACAGACGTTTCAGATTCTCTGCTACACAATCTGCAGCTTGTGTCCAAGCTGCAGCAAGTGTCCAAGAACAATCAAGTCACTTGAATGGTGCATGTCCACTAGGGAAACTTGTTATGATTCTTAACTGTTTCTTGATTGTTTTTCCTTAATACTGAAGCCTTATTAGCGCATACATGTCCATGTCCAATATACATTTTTTTATGTTCTTTACCTGATACATTTTTCCAGTGTGAGTAATGTTGTCTTCGGATCCAGGATTCTCCCAGTGTAATTTTCACCACTGCTGAATATTCCTACACCCGATCTTGCTGCGTCTGTGTACCAGCTACAACCCTGCAAACTTGATTGTGTTTCTTCTATACTATCCATCTCGTGATTAGATGTCTACTTGAAAAGATATTCTAGACCCTGTATCGGGATACTACATGGTCAGAAAAAATCATCCATTCTGTATCTTTTACTTCAATGATCTTGCTACATCCTGATCTAACCATAACATTGCTTAAGTTTTCTAACAGTTTATAATATCCCATTCTCACTTGTTCCCTTATAATGATGTGTAAATGCGGGAGGGCCTCCATAGCTGCTTTTAGTGTACATCTCAGTGATTCCAAGACAAGCAAGTTTTTACACATCGCTTAGTTTGAGTAGGGCACTTTTTTGCTGCTCTTGGGCTCATATCATTGATGCATATGTAACTGTCAGTTTTAGCATCAGGTTATAAATCCAATATAACATATCTGGTTTTAAACCCCATATTTTTTCACGAGTGAGTCTGGCTACCATTATAGTGGTCACCATTTTCTCGGTTTTTTGTTCTATCTGCTAATTCTAGGAGCAGGTGGTAGGAGGTGTAGTCGACTGCTTCTTCTACACGAAGAAATGTGTGCAGTGCCATTTCTATAGAAAATCCTGCTCTATATAAATATTGCCTCTGATGTATGTTGGAGTGGGGATATATTTATCTGAGAGTCCTTGGCGATAACTCAATGGAGCTTTGATATTTCTGCGGTCTATTTCATCTCCATGCAATGTCCTCTCCACGATTATCTTTTGGACCTTCCCAGTTCCCTATTATCTTTAGTCAAAGCGTTGCGATTGTTACTTTATTAACTTGATCTTTCGGAGAAATTAAGTTTGTTTCTGACTTCGTACTTTGATTTACAAGGTTATTATTCTTTCTTGTTGAAATTCTTCACTATCTACGGACAATTGTCTTCAATTTTCCAATTTAAAAACTAATAATTTAACTTTTTTAATTCTCTGTGAAAGGCCCTTTTCACATTAGTAATTTTTTTTTCAAAAGCTCCATCACCGCTGGGTTAATTTCTTTCAATTTCTTCAAAGATTTTCCTAACTTGCGTTAAGTACGTTTATGTTTGATTGTAATACTCATTAGATGTGAAATTCCACAAACAAGAATGCTCTCAAAATTTATATAAATTCCTTCAAAAAATGTCTAATATTTTTCATTTTTATTTTACTTACTTAAGTTATAGGCTACTCAAATTGTGAAGTTATAAAATTTGATTTGTTTCCTATACTTAGTACGTATATGACTAAATAATATTCTGTAACAAACTGTGGTACAGACTGACTTCTTTCATTGATATTTGTGCTGCCTAAAGTAAATTCTACAATGTTCTTTTGGTGTAAATCAACTGCATATTATTATATTTCTAATTAACTAAAGGTATAGGTATGACTGATTGTTTTATGCAGCTAACTCGCTTAATCCTCAGTTTATGTTTCTCATAGTAGGTATCAATATAAATATCAATATAATAATTATCATTAGTTTAAATATTAAATTATTGAAATAACCATGCATACTATAAATTAGAAATAAGAAAGATTTGATGATGTGGCATTTGGCCTATTCGACTGCTACCTTTGCGGATCTACTGTGGTAGTAGCTACAATTAGAAATAATGATAAGGCATGAATGTATTAAAAAAGAATGGAGAAACTAATTTATTATTACTCTGCTTCTTCTTTAAAATTTCTTTAAAAATTAAACTGGCGCCATCTATTCCTGTTTCTCAAATTAAACTGAATTGTGCAGCCAGTAAACTGTACTGTAATCTTATAGTTCGCTGTCAATCTAATTCCAATGTAACCAACTTAATTCATTGTAATATTTTCCTCATTATTCTGATAAAAATAAAAAATTTATTAGTTTTTAATAATCAAAATAGAACTGTAGCTTAAATGTCTTAAAGTACTGCTTTATTTGATTAAATATTCCTTTATTAACTGTTTTTTAAGAAATCACAAACTTTGGAATTGTAAGCAGAAGGAATAAAAATCAATATACCATTCTGCATAGAACGTGTGAATGTGAAGTTGAAGTTTCGCAACACGCAACATTAAAGAAAAGATAGCGGAGCAGACAGTCAAAAAGTCAATCAAAAAGCAGAGAAACAGAAACAACCACTACATATTGTGTTCTAAAAATAATTGATGGGTGCGTACTAATACTGTGAATTAATTTTTTTTAATGTAAGTACACATATTCTTAAGTATTCGTGTTTTTGTTCTCCATCATGTTCAATCGATTGTTAAACGTCATGCATCCATGAATCAGTGCTTCTTGACAACTCCTAGAAACCTCTCGGATTTCGCCAAGAAAGAAAAATGTAGCTAAATACGATAATTTTCTATATTTGTATCAATTCCTCCTTTTGTGAAACCTTGACAGTTTGCTGTGTAGTTTTCGACTGTGTGCATAAAGGTATATTAAATTTTCTCTTCCTATTAAGGGCTGTTTTTATTGACTTTTTTGCGGTCTTTTGATATGTAGCTAATTTTCACTATTTCCGAAATTATATTCAATTCTGTAATCGCACCTCCAATATCAACACGAAAATAGTAACCACAAAGTCAAAGAGTAATATTGGTTGTGTTTTTTATAACTATGATTCATTTTCACCAACATAATGAATGACAGTACTGCATTCTGTGGAAAAAATAAAGGGATATCACTTTTATAATTCTACTACAAATATAATGTAACAAATTACATGCACAAATTGTCATGACAGTTAATCCTCTTTAATTCCAAGGCTTTAATAAAAGGCTCTTAAGGCATTTTGATAGATGTTTAAGAAAATTTTTGACAATTCTGAGACCTTTTAGAAATCACAGCAATAAAACTAATTACATTATTAAATCTATAAAAATAATGATAATAGTTTAGTATCTTATAATTTTTTAGTTTGTGTAAAACTACTTGAATATTTAGTAAATTATTCTAATGATGTAGTTTTACTGCAGATATATTAGTTAATAAAAGTGTTTACACATAAAGCTTATCTTAAAAGCATAATACATACTCTATCATCTGATTCAAATAAATGTAGTCTTGAAGTTGCTTTCTGGATCTTAAGCTATTAGAAGTTGGTGATCCATCATCATTTAATTTTTAATTGAAGTGATGGATTAAGGGGAATTAAGCGGAGAGGCATTATAGATTTTTATATTTGTGTTGGGTTTAAATATCAAACAGTTTACAATAGTAAATATAGTCTGTTCAGTCAGTTTGCGAATATTTTGACAAATTGTTGTAAACATATAGCACAAATGTTCCTGCCTCTTACTATTAATAGCTCAAATAAACTTAGTCTTATAGACTTCTTTCATTGAAAAAAAGAAGAATAATCATGAATAATGTGAGTGTATATTCATTAAAAATTTTTCATTTGTAAATACTAATCTATAAATGACTATAAAATTTCAAAAATATACTTTCATCTTTCATGTGAATATTTTTGTTATCCGAATATTGTTCAAATATCCAGTTATGGTGAATTTATCTGTAATTATGAGTATTTGATATTTAAGAAAAACTGCTTAAACCTTTTTGTACTTGTGACCTTGTAATTTGCAACAACTTAAATTTTACCTTTATGAATATTTTTTAAACATTTACACAATACTACAATTTTATTAGTTCATAAATCATTTGCTTTTGATGTGTGTTGATATTAATCAGTATGTGATTAGTTAAATTATTTAAGTACATTGATAAATATGAATTACTACATTCTAAATCTTACACTATCCTTATCATATTTAGCCAAACATTAAAAAACTTTGGAATATTTTATTGTGACTGGAATATAATTTTTAACTAGCCCTTTTATTACAAAAACTTTATTTTATTTAGATCTGTGAAATGATAATCAATCCTCAGTTTTCATTGTATATGCAAGCATATAAATAACAAAAGTTTTAAAGAGTTTAATAAGTTTTTGCATATGTAAAGCTGCAAGAGAAAAAATTTATTGCCTTTTTCGGTTCATTCTTGTATTCGAATAATTTATTTTTCCTAAATTCCAGGGATTAATATTCCTTTTTTGATATGAAGGGTAACAAATAAGGGACAGGAAATTTAAAATCATTTATCTGTTATTTATTCGACATTCAAAAGACATTTACCTAGTGAGCTAAGTAGAATGCATAGAAAATTCTTTTCAAAATATGACTTCTCTATTAAATGACTCCTCCTTCTGGTAGTAATTCTACACATACTGCATGGTAAGAATTATTATTTTTTTGAGACTTATCAGTAGGTTGCAAAACCTTGCCTGGTGATGTTTCTAATAGTGACCACAAACTGTTGATAAAAAGAGTATAAAGAAAAACAAGAAGGGTACTACTAAAGAGAAACAATCACAAAAATTACCACTGATAAACAAAATTGTTGTTTTGAAGAATAATATGAAAGAAAACTTGGCTTTAGAGGTCAGGATATTCCATGATATATGTGTAGTTAGTTAATACAGTAGGTGAATTAGTAAGTTGTGTTACTCGTTGTAGATTATCTTAAAAATGTTTTTAATATGGGCATCATGATCTCGAATTCTTAAAAAGCTCAAGGTGAATGCAATCTCAAGGTATACACTGTGTCCGTAAAGTATGGAACAAATTATTTTTTAGCTAAAGAGAGCATTTTAAGAAATAATCCTAAAACACGTCGATTTTTGATTTTAATTTACCGTATTTTAAAATAATATTCTAGTATACAGGGTGAATTACTTTCGAGTAATGACGTCACCGTCCATTTTTTTTTTAAATGGAACACCCCCATTTTGTCTCAATTTTTGGATTACTCTAGCTAAGCTGATTCCAAAAATGTATCACATGTTGATTCAAATTGGTGCAGGGTGGACAAAAATACAATAGTTTTGTGTGTACTCATAAAGTAACGCGTTAGTTAAATTACCAATATTATCAAAAAATACTTATTGTCTAGCGGGCAGAATATGATGAAATACATGACTTTATAAATGTTCGAACTGCAGCCCTTGCTGTATTTGACAGTAACCCAAACGTACAGATTCTTGTTGAACCTTGTTTATTGTGTCTTAAGAAATATTGTTTATTGCTGTCCTAATTCTCTGTTGCAATTCTTGAATATTTGCTGGTTTGATACACAACATTCTTCAGATGGCCCCACATAAAATAATCCAAAGGATTGAAATCTGTTGACCTCGCTAGCCATTCAATAGGTCCATGGCTACCAATTCACCTATTCGAAAAAAATTTCATCTAGGTACCTTCTAACATCTACATAATGTGGAGGTGCACCATCCTGTTGAAACCATAAACTTTCATCAAAACCTCCAGGATTACGTCTGCTGGGAAACAAATTACATAAAGTAGGTACGAGATACCCCCTTAAAAACTCAAGGTACGTTGCCCCCGTTTAAATCACCTTCGAAAAAGTAGGGTTAGTAGGGTAGTAGACCTATTGAATGGCTAGCGAGGTCAACAGATTTCAATCCTTTGGATTATTTTATGTGGGGCCATCTGAAGAATGTTGTGTATCAAACGAAACCAGCAAATATTCAAGAATTACAACAGAGAATTAGGACAGCAATAAACAATATTTCTCAAGACACAATAAACAAGGTTCAACAAGAATTTGTACAACGTTTCGGTTACTGTCAAATACAGCAAGGGCTGCAGTGTCGAACATTTATAAAGTCATGTATTTCATCATATTCTGCCTGCTAGACAAGTATTTTTAATAATATTGGTAATTTAACTAACGCGTTACTTTATGAACACACCAAAACTATTGTATTTTTGTCCACCCTGTACCAATTTGAATCAACATGTGATACATTTTTTGAATCAGCTCAGCTAGAGTAATCCGAAAATTGAGACAAAATACGGGTGTTCCATTTAAAAAAACTCTGAGATAGCGCGT
>NW_027313125.1:0-23554 GCF_040954645.1 Diabrotica undecimpunctata
CGCGCTATCTCAGAGTAAAAAACCTTTTAGACCAAAATAGTACAAATCCAATCATTACATCTGAAATTTTACATCTTGAAGTTTGCGTAAACCAGGACTACTTTGAATTTAATAATGAATTATATACAAATAACAATACAGGACTTATAATGGGCAATCCTCTAAGCCATTGCTATCAGATATTTTTATGGATCATCTAGAGGCAAAGATTTCAAAACATCCCATATTCAAACAGTTTTTATATTGGTGGAGATACGTAGACGACGTACTGGTATGTTTCACAGGAACTAACAGGCAACTCGACCCATTTTATCGTATATTAATTCTCTTCATAGTCATATTAAGGGCTTTCAATAATAGAAAAACATATTCTACATACGCACTTCACCTTCTAGATCATAAACATTCTTTTAATGACGAATTTAAAATTCTACACATTCAAAATAAAGGCCTTAAGCTATCTTTGTTAGAATCTATGGAAATCAACAAATTAAAAAACACAGATATAATTCTGAATGACCAGCTTGAGACAAACAGTTCTCTCCTCCTCAACCTATTTCATTAGAGACTATAAAGTGTAAACCCATGCCAGAAACAGATCACTTGAGAAAGGCAATTAGCCGAAACAGCTGTAGTGATAAGAATTTAAAATAAATTTTGTGGAAGTTTTGAAAACAAAGTTTTCAGTGTTTTATTGTTACATAAATAGATAATGTATTTTTTAAAGGACACATTTTGTGAACCATTGTTTATTCTTTCCATCTTATAGTATAAAAGTTCTAAAAAAGGGCAAGAGCAATAATTATAAGATCAGTAGTGTTATTATAAGAATATTTCTATGTTACAAAAATTAAGATGGAAAGATAGAATATACCAAAAAATTTTTAATACAATTAATTATACTTACTTCAAAAGCACAAATAACTAAGTAACAAGTAACTAATAAATAAATAATAAACTGTAGATCATACGAAAACCGCGCATTCAGTATGGTAAGGAGCAATAAGTAATTCCCACCGAGATGGTATTTATATCTGGAAAGAGGTGAATGACCAATTTTCTTAAAAGTACCTACCAAATTTAAATTTTTGGGATTCACCGCTCTCCAAGCTTGGATTTTATAGTGTAGTGTTGTATTTCTTGAATTTTACCACCCAAAAATGAAGAAAACTGTATGTTTAATTTACAGTTGCTACATATTCATTCACTACACATGAACTCTAAATATAGAAATCGCCTGTAAAGGTGTAAAGTTCTCACAGTTTTACTGAACAAAAATGTAGAAAACTGTTTTGTTTAATTTGAATTCGTAGTTGCTACATGTTAATCACTGCGTACTAGATGGCACTCGTAATAAATATAAAAATTATGTCACATTTTAATAAATCCCTAGATTTCAAAAATAAATCGAGAAAAATCCCTTTCTTCACTGAAGCTCCAAAAATCCCTAGATTCGGGGAAAATCCCTAGACATGGTAAGCTTGGTACACTGCTATCGCTCTGCAGTGCGCGCAACTAAGCAGAACCTAATTTTATTTATAATTTGGGTACTGATTTATGTTCCTGTTTTTGCTTGTTTAACAAAAATAAAAATATGTACAATAATCAGTTTACTGTTTTCTCACGTCTCTCTAGGAAGGAACACGTCATTCACACAATGTCGATTTGATGACACAATAAAAATGTTCGCTGCGTCTATAAGTATATAGTAAGCGCCGTCCAAACTGAAAGACGAGCTTCCTTTGAAGTCGTGAAATAAACCGCAACAATTTGGTTCGCGACGAGTCACGATTAACCCTTTAAACGCCGAATCATTAAAAACTGTAAACAAATTTCAACTATCCATAAAAAAGATGTTATTGGGATATCTTTTATAATTTTGTTTTGTGAAAAAAAAAGGAAGAAGACGAAACTCCTGGCTAAAGAATCTACGGGAATGGTATAGCTGTAGCAGCAACGAATTGTTTCGTCAGCATAGCAGTTTCGAAAATACGTATAGCCCTGATGATCGCCAACCTTCGGAACGAAGATGGCACTTGAAGAAGAAGAAAAAAAAAATAAAATGCTGTTTTTGAGAAAAAAACCATGTTCCCAAAATGGGAACGTTGGCATCTATAAGTCACAATATATAACAAAGTAATATCATTGCAGTAAAAACATATTTTATTCCATATATTATAACAAAACTAACAAAATTTAAAATAAAACTATAAATCTAATGTTACAAATAATATGTTAGCAAGGTGAGTGATATTTATCAAAACAAAAATTTTTATGTAGACGCTTTTCACATTTAGTACACTCTAAGCGTGTGTTTCTTTGGCATACAGTACATCTACCTTGTGATGTACTTTTAGAAATATGATTTATTCCATCAAATCGTATATCTCTAAGAACTGGACAAGTTGGACCACCTTTTCTTTTTCTTGAGCTTGCTCCAACTTTGATTAGCGCCATAGCAACATTTCTTCGAAAATCCAAATGAGTTATAGTACTTTCAGGATTTACGTGTTGGTAGAAACGGAATGCTGCTACCACCGCTAAATTTAAGGAGTGAGAAAATAAATTCCACCACCATTTTTTTGATCTTGGACGATAACTAGCACACATTCTATCGCAAAGGTCGACACCACCCATTCCAAAATTGTACTTGTTGATCAAATTTGGTTGTGGAACTTCTTTTCTATTTTCAGATTTTACTCTTCTTGTCGCATTTTGGAGCGGACTGATGGAGAAATGATTGCTTGCTATTGTAACTGCAGCTTTATCATTCCACTTGACGCAAATAACTGTACCATCGGATTTGTAATCAAATGTTCCCCGATCTTGCTTCTTTATTGTTTTTGATGATACCAATGGACATTTATTTATTCTGTTCTCACGCACAGTTCCACATGCCCGAATACCTCTATCACACACGCTTGACAATAGTGAATAACTGGTGAAGAAATTGTCAAAAAATACATTATGGTTGTTGGGGTTCTCAATTACTTCTAACATTTTATTTACAACGTGGGAACCTAAAGGCATCTTTCTATCTATTGTTTTACCGCAGTATATCTCTAAATTATAGGGGAATCCATCTTGTCCGCATAACATCCATATTTTGAAACCGAATCGTATTGGTTTATTTTTTTATGAACATCTTAGCCGAGTGATGCCCATGATACGGAATCATCGATTCATCTATGCTGAGATTTTCATGGAAAACTCCAAATTTTTTGAAGTTTTGTTTCAGCATATCATATAATTCTGCAACTTTTGCAACTTTATTACCAACTGGAAGGTTGGCATTATCACAAATATGAAGATAACGTTTTATAAGTCGGAACCTTTGCCGACTCATTATTTTCTAAAAAATTGGAGCCTGCATGTCATCTGCAGTAGACCAGTAATCATCCTCAGAAGGAACATGGTGATATCCGCTTATCAAAAGTAACCCCAAAAACTGACGAAGTTCTTCCTCAGAAACAGTAAAGTTGTGAATATTTTTATCTCTATGAGCGTAGAGTTCGGTATTATGACGAATAAATTGAACTATTTCAGATGTAAAAAATAATGAAAAAATTTCGAACTCAGATTTGCCCAAGTGTTCATCGCCTACTCTTGGTGGTGTGGAAGCTTGAGCTTGAATTCCAACCTTCTCACTCTTTTTCCATTTACGTTGAACCGATACATTTTCTTCCTTATCTTCGTCGGAAGATTCATAAGCGTGAATTTCTACTTCACCGGGTACTTCGTCTGGTATATCAGGAATATCTAACACCTGATCGTCAATAGTATCCTCGTCGCTTTCAGTACCTTGATCAGCTGAATCAGGTGGAAGAATAACAATATCCACTGGTTCTGCGGGACGTTGAAGCTTCCACATCGTCGAGTGCATGTATTAGAAATCTATGCCTTCGTATAGATGATCTAAGTGTCTAAAAATATATCTAAGTATTATGCTTTTTTTTGTTGCCACCAACTTACCCATAAAAACTTTTTGGATCCAAAGATATATCCATTTTTTCACTGAAATAAAACTAAAACTCAAAATTATTATAAACACCACGTGTTTTCTTCACGCGCTATCTCAGAGTTGGCGAATAATCCAAGCCGTTAGCAGTTGTCGCGCGGACATTCTCTAGGACCTAAGAGTGTTTCGCTGTTGCCAACGTTCCCATTTTGGGAACAATGAATGCTGAACGTGATATCTTTAGAAATAAGTTACGTAAATGTGTTTTTTGTAAATATTTCCTTTATATAATAATTCATTTACTGTATTTCTATTCAAAAATAAATCACAGTTTGGTACATATCGACTCCCAGTAACAACTTTAGCACAAAAAAGCAAGTGATATGAATTTGGACGTCATTTTGCGCGGTTTCTAGATGAATCCCGTAAGTAAAAAAAACATTTCAGCTAACAGAAAGTAAGAATGGGACATACAGAAAGCATATTTGTTACAATATTTGAAAATATTTCAATATTTTCTGAATCCAACTTATTTTTTACTGTGTTCCCAAAATGGGAACGTTGGCGTTTAAAAGGTTAAACAGTACGCAAGCGGTTTTTTCTGCCGTACACATTAACGAATATAGCGTTCGCATACCGTATGCATACCGTTTGGCTCGTATATGTGTACCGACCTTACAAACCGTTATCATACAGAACAGAGCCATTCCTTTGATTTTCACAAACGTGCGCGGCGTTCGACTAACTGTGAGTTATCGCTCACTGTTCTAACAAACCATAGCTTTAGTGTGTCACATTCTTGAAGCAATTGATGCAATGTATCTATTGTACTCTACGCTTCGCGGAACCCTAAAGACATACAACAGCATTGCTACTCTCTATTCCGTCCAGGACGTTCGTGAAGTAGATTTTTGAAACGGAACTTTGAGTGGGTGTGTTATGCCAGGTCGATAAAACCAATCACAGCACAAACTCTCAACATTTCATTGACTGCCAGATGAAAAAAAATGTCTCACTTCTAGTACAATTTTCTTTTATTTTGAAAACGGAAGAGTGCTATTACAATCCTCACAACAATGTGTCATATAAAGATAGAGAAATTGATCATCATGATGTAATCATATGTCAATATCTCAACAAGTCTCACTACTTTACTATGATAGATATGTGGAACCAATGGTTCTAACAAGAGCCTATAGTTAATGAGATTACAAGTGTATGGTAGAATCTTTGATCCACACCCCATGCATGTGACAGTTATTAAAAACTGTTGTAATCGTATATGTAATTCCATTACAGCTAATCAGACTGTTGTATTGAACCACACATATGTATATTTATACGCGCTATCTCAGAGTTTGTAGAATATCCATAGATGCCACTTTTTACAGTGTTTAATGTTTTAGAAATTTTTTAACTCATTGTCCATTACATTACCCCTAAGGCTAAACACGCCGTGATTTTAGTGCTTTTCATGTATCAAGTTATTTTGTGTATATCGGTTGTTTAACCCAGATATTACTGAAACTTTTATTGTTAACATTTTGAATTAATTTCGAATTTTCATGGAAATTATAGCATATGGAACCAAAAAACACAATCATATATTTTTTTATGACGATACCTGTCAAGTTTTGACATTTTCTAAAAGGACGGTAGTAATATACGGTACCAGATATCATATATATTTTATTAGTATCAATTTACAAAGAATGAAAGGATTTAAAACAAAATTTTGGATGTAAAGGTATTTTGCACTTTTCACACAAAAACTGGACTTTTTTGTGACAATATCCACATCGCGATTGCTTTTCTTGATAAAGAACCAAGTGGTTAATACCGTCATATCTTGAATTGGCTACCGAATTCGAATTCCGCTTAGAAGGTCCGCGTTTTGTTTATTTTTTAAAAGTTTCCAAAATATTAGTTGCAATAGATCTTCTAAATTAAAGTTGATCCAGTTTACCGTCTTGAGTTTTGTGAATCTGCCACGCATTTTGAATAGCCATATCAACGCAATGAGCAAAAAGGGGAAAATACCATTTCTTTCCTCTTATGGACACTCGATATAAACTGATGTTCTGGTCACTGCGATCAACGCCACCCATGAAGTTATTGTATATTCTAACAATATTTGGTTGAGGAACTTGAATATGTTTTTCTCTGCTTGTGAAAATCTCTTTACAGAGAAGCAAGGCATTACTGGTACAAAATTGGAAGCAATAGAAACGATATTATTATCATGCCAGCGGCAAACCACTATTCCTGTATTTTTATCAAGACGATACTCGTATTTACCACGTTCAGTTTTTTTCATAATAGATGAACAGGGTAAAGGGCATTTCATGGTGCGATTTTCCCTTACAGTGCCTGTACCAAATATGCCTCTTTGTTTTAGCTCATGCAGTAAATGAATAGAAGTAAAATAATTATCAAAAATAAGATGGAATCGCCTTTGAAGCCATACTGCATTCAATATGTCTGCATAAGATAGAACTACTGATGCACCCAATCCAAGGACTTTATATTGTTCAGGTATTGTAGTGGAATTACCTTGGTAAGGAGAAAACCAAACTATGTATCCCAAACGAAGGGCTCCTACCCACATTTTGTACCCCCAACGGATTGGTTTTCCCCTGATGAATTGTTTTGTGGGTTGGCGACCAAAATACGGAACCATTGCCTCATCTATGCTGTGATGTTGTTCTAAAGGGGAAAATTGTATAAATTTTTTGTTTATTACGTCGAGCAGGGGTCGTATCTTGGCAAATCTATCAAATTTATCTAATGACAAGTTATTGCAAACATGCAAAACTTTCATTATGTGGGAAAATCTATCCCTAGATATAGCAGCTACCACCATTGCGTTGTGCGAATCGTCACGATTTTCCCAGTACATGTACCTTTTCGGCACAACCACATAACCACTCAATACAAGAACGCCTATAAAACATCGAATCTCATTTTGAGTAATGTCGTTCAAAAGATTTCTTTGTCCTGCGTAGATGTTAGTGTATTCGGTAACCAAATTGATGACTTCATCATCAAAAAACAAATTGAAAATTTCCATCGGCGACTGAGTCATTTTCGGTCCAAATTGAGTTTTCCAGTAAGTACAATCAGGGTGTTGATACAAGTCTCCTTGAATCCAGTGTGCAGATATTCTCTACTCTAATTGATGGGGCAGCTTTTCCTTGGAAAGAAACAAAGCCAATGGTATATTGTCATCATCCGAATCTTCTTCTGGTAGGCTGGAGTTCACAGAATCTTGTGGTAATTCAGTCGCGTTGTCAAAAACAAGTTCTACATCGTTTCTCAACTGACTACCCGGTAAATTATTTATTTTAGTTAGTTCTTCATCGCCGGAGTCGCAATCGGTGACATCATCATTGGCATTTTCTGGGGGAAATATGATCAAACCATCTGGAGGGACTGGGATTTCATCAGAATCAAGCTCTTCTAATAGCTCATGCAATTTGAGAGGCCTCCTGAAACAATACGCACGTTGGTAGTACTAATTACTACCGTCCTTTTAAAAGAACAAGATGAAATCCCAAGCGGCGAGCTTTTGAAACAACGTGACAACTATTCGAGCCAAGAATATACGTACATAAGTCCCTATTATACAATAATCCACATGCCAATGCCGTGAAATAACAGTTTTTTAATTTTAGACTTACCTCCAATTATAAGCATCCATTTTGTAGTCCAAAACCTGGCAATTTACACAGATAACCTCACAATTACAGCATGTGCGCGCACTAAAATCGTTAAAACTTGTCGAATGCTGGCTCTTGAAAACACTCCATCTAGAGCCATCTATCAGTTGGTAGCTGTACTAACCTAAATTACGCATAATTTACACTGCCTTTTAAAAGGACGGTAGTAATATCTGGGTTAACATTTTTTCATAGTGTAGTAGTTGGAAAATATTTCACTGGGTTGTCCGATGTCAGATTTACAGTTGATGTTATTTTCTTCTTGATAAATGAAGGGCTTTCAAAAGTTTCTTTTTTTGTTGTTAGTCTTTTTCTTCAATATTTTATCTTCATCAAAGCATATATAATGGATATTTTTCAGTATATGGTTAGCTAGGGTGTAAAGTTCTGGATGCCATACACAGTCACTTCTATGAGATGCAATTTAATCTTTTATTCTTCTTGAGGTTTAGCCAATGTATAAGCCCATTCAAGTCAAGACAGGAGACACTGTATACAACACCAAAAGTACTAACTTTGAGAGTTATGCCTTTTCTGTTAAAAAAATTCTGTTGAAAGTAAAGGGTGATCTACCGAAATATAAAAATAGTCAAAACAGTCTCATTAGTTGTAGTGGAGTTACGTATATGACTACAAAAGTATTTTATAACTGTCACATAAGACTTATGCATGGGATGTGTATCAAAGATCCTACCATACACTTGTCTCATTAACCATAAGCTATTGTTAGAACCATTGGTTCCACGCATCTATCATAGTAAAATAGTAAGTAACTTGTTGAGCTATTGACACATGATTAGATCATAATAATCAATGTCTCTATCATTCTATGATATTGTTATGAGGATTGTAATGGAACTCTTTCATTTTCTCATCCGGAAGTCAATGAAATGTTAAGAGTTTGTGCTGTGATTGGTTTTATCGACCTGGCATAAAACACCCACTCAAAGGTACGTTTCATAAATCTACTTCGAGCACGTCCTAGACGGGATAGAGAGTAACAATGACATTGTATGTCTTTAAGATTCCGTGAATCGTAGAGTACAATACGTACATTGTCGTTTTCTCTCACATCTACGACATACACTGTCAATTGCTTCAAGAATCTGATAATTAAGCACGTCTGCCTTTTTGGGCTATAATTTTGTAAACATTGCTTCAATCAGATGAGATAAATGGTGATCGTTATTAAGACGCATAACTCTTATATTGTTTGAAGTTAACGTAACTAGTACTTAGATGTATTTTTGTATCTTTTATATATTTTACCAGTACACCCATAGACATATAATACAAGATAGACTGATCGTTGTAATACCAGCCCATTCCCCCAGTGCGACAGTGAAAACTGACGCAAAGCAGTCCCTGCATTTCTTTCTAATGGGCCGGGTTTATCCACCACGTGACATTCTCATTGGTCATTTAGGATCATTTACACCCAGCCGGTCGTATTGCTAGGTAATGCACACGGAAGTCAAGAGAGAGAAAGAGTCAAGGTGGAATTCGATCATGTGTCGTTTTCGAGGACGCCAGCTGACTTATGCCCACCCCTGTATTTATTTTAATAGAACCCGTACAGTATTCTTGTGATTTTATATTCAAGTCATGACAGCTAGGATTCAATTTCCGTATTTGTTTCAACACTTTCAAGTTAGCAGAGTTTTAAAATTGAATATAAAAAATAGAGGGTTTTGAGCTTACAACGAACTCACAAGTTTCTATTTTAAGTTGTAGTAAAAACGATCGACCGAAAGTATATATCTTAAAACTTAAGTTGCTTTTATTACAGTTGATAGTAATTGAACGAAAAGTTTTATTCTGGTGAAATAAAGTTTCGACAACAAGTCCCTAGGGATCGAAGAAGATGGTATTTATAGCTATTTGTGTACCTAGAAAACTACAGTGAAGAGTTTCGCAATTCGACTTTATGAAGTTATTTAATGCTTCTAATTTACTGTTTCATATCGATCGATTAGTTTATTAAAAAGTTATCCTATCGTATATATCGGAATACCCGGTAAATTGCTTGTGTCATTGGCCTTTTCAATAAAGCTCAGCATGTTAGACCTCGTTTTCACGGGTGCTTAATAAAGAGACCGATAAAAAGTGATGAAAGGAATTTACATTGAATTGCTGTATAAGGTTTTAATTTACGCCTTATAAATATCCGAAAGAGAAACATTTGAATTCCAAACGAAAAAACACGCATTGAGTGTTTGTTTGTGCAGTTTAAATTGCATCGAATAAAAGCTACCGCACCCTCCTTTTTAAATATTTTCTCTGTAATTCTCATTAAGTACTTAGCGATTTGTGTTGTTTTAGAGTTGCGTCTCACAAATGCGCACAATAATTATTGCTGTTTACATTGCCAGATGCTTCTACCAAAATAGTTACTGTCTTTCTCGTTTTCTGTTTCACCCATAGTAATATTAAAAGGAATTATATAGAATTTTCAATCAAAATATAGCGCGACAATTAAGCTATTCAAGGCTAACTGGAACAGTCTATCCCCGGAGAATGTTTACTGCTAAGATTGCGGTGATGTGTGAAAAATATGATTATTCGCGGTTGAGATCTTGAAGGCGCTTCGCCAGGTGCTGGGATTATCCCAGCACCATCAATTCCTGTTTGACCCATCTGAGAGTAAAGTAAAATTTTTTTTCTTCTATCGCCCGCTAAAAATTGGAGTTTCAAAAAAAAGTTTTTGTGATTTTATTTTTGAGAAACCTATTATGGCGTCCTTAACATTTCCATCTACCTGCTTATGGGAGTGAAGGTGAAGCAGTGTCCGTAATTATTTGTTATATATAAAACAATTTACACGGCCGACAAAAAAATGGGGGCTAATCACACAGTCCCCAACAATACCACTCAAAGCATTAGACCAACTGAGTTGACATGACTGCTGTTAATAAAGTAGGGATTGCTTGCTGCATAGTATGAAAATTATGCCGATTCACTGTTTCATTTTTATGTAATGTACCGGGTGGTCCAATAAGCCGATCTCTCGGCAATATATCAGAAACTATTCATGTTATAACTTTAGGAGAAAAAATTCCTTAGTAAAAGTGGCCAAGAGAAATCGCTGGAAATGTCTTTCAAGTTTCTGGGTTAACCGCTAGGGGGCGTAACCTGTGAAGAAAACTTTTAAAACCAGTTTTTTGGGAAATATGCCCAATTATACCAAGTGTTAAATAAGTAAACTGGAAAGAGGCCTAAATTCTGCACAAAGTTGTTTAAGTACTTTTTTTATTTTTTCAAATAAAGGGTGGGGGAGGGTGGTAAAGTATTTGTGGATATATACCTATAACTTTGGTTTGGATCAACCGATTTTAACGAAATTAGTGTCATTAGAAGAGTGTAGATGATTTCATTTACATCTACTATAAAACAATTGCATTTAGTTTTAATTGTCATGGGTAGAGGGTACTTTCAAATAGAAAAAATTAAAATTTGTTTTTCTTTAAAATGTTTAATGGAAATATCTATTTATTGTAAATTATAAGGAAACTGGATTAAATTCGTAACAAAATGGCGCAAACCGAATGTTAATAGCTTTTGTCGAACTCGAGATATGAATAAAAACGCATAAACATAAGTAAGTATAGTATTGACTCACCCTTTATTATAACTTAAAATTAAATATGTCAAAGATCATAAAAATATCTCAATCATTAAAACTTAATGTCCAGTTAAATGTTCAAATTGTTTTCCATCGTTGTCCACACAAAGATGTAATCTTTCGCGCGGAGACATAACAGCTGCTTGAATCTCAGCTGTTGATAGGACTATTTATTGCGTTTATAACCCGCTGTTTCATGTCATCTTGCGAGGTTGGTTGAGTTTGGTACACTAAGTCCTTCAATCTTCCCCACAGATAAAAGTCCAGACATGTTAAGTCTGGAGATCTAGCTGGCAATGAAAATATACTTTCTTTTCCAATCCATTTATTTGGATAACTTGCATACAAATAATCTCGAACTCGTCTGGAAAAGTGAGCAGGGACACCCGCCATGTTGTAATATCATGTCTCTTCTTGTTTGTAAGGAAATATTTTCCAATAAAACAGGCAACTGATTTTCCAGAAAATCCAAATACGTTTTGCCATTTAAAGTTCTATCAAAGAAATATGGACCTACGATATTTCCATCAACTATACCACACCGAAAATTAAGACTCCATCTACCTTGAACCTGCACCTCATGTATCCAGTGCGGATTTTTTTTAGCCCAATAATGCATATTATGCAGATTAACACCACCCGCACTATTAAACATAGCCTCGTCTGTCCCTCGAAAACTACCAGTTTCTCTTAATCTTCTTGCCTTTCTATCAAATACTTCTTTGCCATAATGTCTCCTGTCAGGAAATCTTACAGAATATATACGTGAGGCAATAGCGGCATTTTGGTGACATTCGAAATAAACTCCAATCATATACAATTCTGAATTTGATATACTCATCACGAATTATTAGTACTGATAATTAATTACTAATATTACCAATATTAATATCTATTGAAAAAAGTGCAATCTTCAATTCGAATTATAATATACCACTTCTTAACAATGTTTTGACTGCTGTCAATAAATAAACAATATGGACTCCCCGTCAAATTCATTGTGGTAGCCTACTTAGTTTCGAAAAACTATTTTTATCATATGAAATAACAATGGTCAAAATAGGTATCAAAATTAAGATTCTTCTGTTATAAAAAAATTTGAAAGTACCTACTGACTTATTTTTTGATTTAATTTATAATACAGGGTGAGTCAATACTATACTTACTTATCTTTATGTGTTTTTATTCATATCTCGAGTTCGACAAAAGCTATGAACATGCGGTTTACGCCATTTTGTTATGAATTTAATCCAGTTCTATTATAATTTACAATAAATGGGTATTTCCATTAAACATTTTGAAGAAAAACAAATTTTAATTTTTTCTATTTGAAAGTACCCTCTACCCATGACAATTAAAACTAAATACAATTGTTTTATGGTAGATGTAAATTAACTATTCCATACTCTTTCTAATGACACTAATTTCGTTAAAATCGGTTGATTCAAACCAAAGTTATAGGTATTTATCCACAAATACTTTCCCACTCTCCCCCACCCTTTATTTAAAAAAATTAAAAAAAAGTACTTGAACAACTTTTTTCGAAATTTATTCCTCTTTCTAGTTTACTTATTTAACACTTGGTATAATTGGGCATATTTCACAAAAAACTAGTTTTCAAATTTTTCTTCACAGGTTACGACCCCTAGCGGTTAACCCAAAAACTTAAAAGTTATTTCCAGCGATTTCTTTTGGCCACTTTTACTAAGGAATTTTTTCTCCTAAAGTTATAACATGAATAGTTTCTGATATATAGCCGAGAGATCGGCTCATTGGACCACCCGGTACAATCATTACAAGATGTATTTATGAGATGATGACTCATCTCGAAAAGCATATAATCGAAAAAAATCAGTCGCTATGCACGTGCTTCTGAGGCCGTTGACAAAAAACTAATCCTTGATGATAATCATCGACTGTCAACGTCATGCTGATGTGAAATTTCACGAGTACTAAGGTGAAAATCCTCAGTAGTAGCTTACAATACCATATTCCTTTTCTTCGCTTATAACAGTTTTGGTTCTCTTATTTTTTTTATATGAAACCAACCCAGTGCGAACAAAACGATTCGTTAATTTTTCAAAAGCTCTTACGTTTGGCTTCCTCCGTATATAACATATTCTGGATATGGATGACGCTGTTATATATGACGCGGATATATTCTGGATGCCAGACGGTAATTTGTATAAGTTTCTGCTAATACCCAGATCATATCTCCTAATTATTCTACAGAAAAATTTATTATTAAAATTAAAAATTTTATCGGCCAAACAGACCCATTAAAAAGTAATATTATGAAAACTGTCATTTTTCAAATCCTACTACTTTACCGTTGTAAACTGATACAAGTGGCCTTCTCTAAACAAAGGTTAAAAATATTGTACAAAGAATGTACGAAACGAAATATTCAGTCTTTTGGATTCAGTGTCTTTTGTTGTCACAGAGACTGATAAATTTCATGTGAAAGTAGGATTATGTATATGAAGATTCAGTGCTTAGTGTTTATTTATACTAATTGGTGCTGGATCAAATGCAGTGACACTACAAGGTAGCATTCCCAAGATAAACACTTACAGAATAGTAATGAGGAAAGCCTACCCCTCGTAGAGAGAAAGCCAAAAAAAGCAAAATAATAATTTAGCGCTTATTTTCTAATACAATTTTGGTATTTGTTTCAGATTTATGCATTTCTGTAAATCCAGCTATGGCGACTGTTTCCGAAGAGGATATGGAAGAATACACAGAATGTTATTTAAATGAGGTGCAAAACAGCAAATGTTTGAAACGCATTACCCCTGAAGATAAAAGTTTAACTTTGACGACCAAAATGTTTATAATAATTGCTACAAAACATAAATAAATAAAACGTTTTTTGTCAACATTATACATTTAATTCAAACAAGGTCAGTAATGACCCTAATTAGGTCAGTTGATAATGTGTCGATTTATATAATATAATCTAAGGATAATTGTTAGGTATTATCAATTCCTTAGAAATCACTAATGCTAGGGTGTAGTTAATTGGTAAGAACAACGATAACAACAATGGTGCAGGATTATAAGGTATTTTAATCAGTAAGAATTAATTCCTTCTTGAGAATTTTGATAAATGTTATACTTATTATAATAGGAAATATTTAATTGTGATTATATATAAAAAATGCAGTGTTGTTCACAATTTATAACTAACAAACGTTTAAAAAAATGTGCAGAAAGTAATCATAAGTAATAAGTTTATAATTTCTTAAGAATGGAATATCATTCGGTTTCTGTTGACGATACTGTTAAAAAGTCAAGTCATATTACAGGTGTAAGCAAACCAATGATATATAAATAAAACTCGAAGTGAATTACAAAGTGAACTTGTTAAATTTCCAAACGACAATGCAGGAGGTAAAAAAAGTTAAATTTGCTTAGGGCAAATTTAGCAGTGCGTTTTTTTTCTTCTCTTGTTTCAAAATTGTCGAATCTTAGGAAGCACATAATCTGTTGCGAGACATGGTAGATCATACTACAGGACGACATTAAGTTCGATCTTGGCCCCATAATACACTTATTGGCTCTTTAGCAGCGTGCCAGGCTCCAAAAATAATACGCAAACCAATTTTTTCTTCTTCTTCTTTCTCTTCACTGGCTTTACAACTGGGGGTGAGTCTTCGTCGCATCCACTATCGTCCTCCATCCTCTACGATCTTGCGCTCCTATTTCCCATTGTTGTACCCAAATTCTAAAAAAATCGGCTTCAACATCATCCTTCCATCTTTTTCTCGGTCGGCCTACTGATCTGACACAGACCAACTCTCAAGCTGGTCTCAAGTTGGTCTGTGTCGTTTTAACTGACAGGAACCACGTGTTAAAAACTGAGCAGGGAGACATGTAGCTCCTCAAGTATTAAATTGTATCCATTTTATCTATGTCATCGACCTAGAGTCACCATATAATTTAATTTTGGAAAGATGTAAACGTATATGTGGATGTCATACCCACAAATTCATTGTTAGCTTCAACTACATAAGGCACTGAAGATGATCTGATTAGATCGAAAACGTTATGCTACTGTATAAGTTTTGACGACACTTGTAAAAGTTTTAACTATATCTTTTTATATACCTAAATACAATGGTGAAGTGTTTTAACTTCTGTATGTTTTTTTAAACGATGGTATACAGCCAACTACTGGGATTTTCCCATTATTTTTAAAAGACAGTTAAGATTTTATTTCACGTATAGTTCTTCTATATATGATAGATATAGAAGAAACATGGCAGGTTACGAAGTGGTCAGGCAATTTAATTACTTAGGCTCCGTTATTACTAACAGTGAAAGATGCGAAAACGAGATCCGCCGACGCATCACAATGGCCAGATCGGCAAAAGCCAAACTAACAAAAATTTGGAAGAACACTGACATCACAAAAAACACAAAATTACGCCTTGTTCGAGCATTGATATTTCCTATCGCCACCTATGCCTCAGAAACTTGGACAATAAACAAAGCCGATTCAAAGCGTATAATGGCATTTGAAATGTGGGTCTACTGTATAATGTTGCGCATTCCATGGACGGCCCATCGTATAAATAACTCAATTCTAGCAAAACTTAACATAAAAACTAGACTCATCGTAGATTGGTACCTTGAATGCAAAGAGAGCTTCACGGGTACCTACGCCTCTACGGAATCCAAATTGGGTTTCTTCAATATCTGAATACGGACTAATAAATTTCATTAAAGAGCTTTAAAAGGACATCCATGTACCTACTCATTTTCTATTATTTTAAGGATATCAATGCTCGGGGCAAGACAGTTGATCTGGCCCCGGGCTCTTTCCGTTTCTGGTGTTCTTTAGTGCATACGATATTTCTTCCTTTGTAATTTCTATACTTGTTTCTCTCTCCTCGAATGTCTTGTAGGTTTCCTCTTTCGTCGTCGAAGAGCTCTTCCATATATTTTTTCCATCGTTAAAGCTTTTCGCCAGTCGTTGTCATAGTATTTCCATTTTTATCTAAAAGAGTTGTGTTGTGGTTTCTTTTTTGCAGCCCTGCCATTTCTTTAACCTTTTTATGATTGAATAGGTCGTATTTGTTCTGAAGATATCTATCTCTTTACATTTTTCCTCGTAGTAAATTTGTTTTGCCTCTCTTATCATTTTTCTAATTTCATTGTTAATGATTTTGTAATTGTGACTGTCTTTGTTCTTGGCTTGTCTTCTTTGGTTCATCCTGCCCAGTATTTCGTCGGTCATCTAGTTGTCTCTCTTTCTTATCGGTTCTTTAATATCTCCTTGCGAGGAACGAGGAGGCAGTTTTTTAATGTGTTTCCCATTGTTGGTTTATCTCGTAGGTGTTAATATCTAATGTATCAAAGTTTTCGAATATTTTCTGTTGGAGTTTGTTTTTATATCAGTTTCTTTCAGTTTTCCAACATCTAATTTTGGAGTTCTTTGGGGTTTTCTAATATGTTTAAGCTTAAGCGTGAGATTAGCGATTAGTGGGTTATGGTCTGATAGTGGCACCTGCTCCTGGATATGTTTTAATTTATTTGATGGTGTTATGATATCTCTCTTAAATCATTATATAATATATTTGGTTTCTTACTTTTCACTTTTTTCGGTTTATCTGCTGGTGAGTGCCATGTATATATGGCAATACGGCACATTCATAATATCTTGCGAAAAAAATAATTCAAAAGCTTCTTTTATAGTGGAAAATTAAGAACTGCATCTAGTCAAACCTGTTGTAATATTTTGTAAATTACATTTTCTTCTATTTATCCTCGTAGAGAGTGGAACTTTTTCCCACACACTAAGTACCATCTTTAGACGTAGACGTTTGATTTTCAATATAATTTACTGACTGATTACTTATTGACAGATAAATCTGTCATAAGTAAATTCAGACCAAATATTAATAATAAAATATAAACAAATATCATTTGATAGTAAATTTAATTATTATATAAACTAAATATGTTTAAAAATAATAATTGTATTTGTATGAAATTGTTTTAATACGAAAATTATTATAAAAATTAAACAGATGATGCTTACAGTAAATATACGATAACTAGAAACGAATTGATCGCGAGTGGTGAATTGATGTCAAGAACCGCTATTCTATGACACTACCCGTGACGACGCCATCTTGTGGTGCTAGTTCCGTGACGCTCGCTTCAGCATTTTACTATAGAGAAAAAAAAATAATACAACGCCAGTAGAGAAACAAAAAAAATCAATAATTTCGCTTTAAAAAATATTTTTGAAAGTATCGCCAAAAATTGATATCTGGGTTCAACTGCACCTCGCTCGGGTTTAAGAATGTTAAATAAGTACTTAAATGTAAATAAAAAAATTCTTAACTCACGGGTAAAGATCAACGGTTCCAGCTGTATCTTTAAATACATCTTTAAATAGAGTCAGATTGTTTTGGCAAACGTCTGCAAAAGTATACATGCCACATAATCTGGTGAAATGGAAAAATGTGTATTCCGAGATTAAAATATTAAAGAAACAACGAAAATTAAACGAACATTAAGAATAGTATAAAACAGTTTAATGGAATATAGCAACAGAGTTAGGATATTACCAAAAAAATTAAAGCAGACTGTTGAATGCTATCAGATTAAATAATCAACGCTATGCTGAAAAAAAAAACGATAACAATTCGTGCAGGACAACGAAAGTTATTTATATTATTTGGAGACCACAAGGTTAAGGAACAAGAAGACGAGACACAAAAGAAGTCACAAATGATGAACGATAAAGACATCGTAAACAATATTTCGCGTGTGATCCCTTAGAGAAAAGACATATTAAATCACAATATTTTGATATCTACTAAATACGATATCATAAAAATGGGATAAGATAAAATTCATAATAACATTTATTCATCCACGAGTAACAAAAGGTACATAAATATTAAATTTAAAAAGAACTCCAGTCAAGATCTGTATTCAAAGCTCAAATTCCTTTATATACTATTAATATAAGTAGTTTCTAAATATTTGAATAACTACTAAAACAAACAAGTGCTATAGAGAAATGAAAAAGTATAGATAAATGTTTGTATTTTGTTTATTTTTATATAAAAGTGTTATTTAGATAAATATTGTATCTATTATTGACACTGATAGTTATTAGGTTATTACGTAAGTGCTAAATAATAACAAATACAACAACAAAAACAAACCGAATCCCACAAAAAACTTAGGTTAGGACACATGTTTTCACTCACTCACCTGATTCCTGACATTGATTACCAGCTGAGTGTCGGTAAAATCCACCATTACACCTACCCACACCACGAAAAAGTTCGCAAACGTTAAAAAGACTATTTTCGGCACATTTTCGTTGTTTTTCTGAATTGTTTTGACATTTATCAAACTCGAACCATCATTTCGGCGAAACGAGAGCCACAGACAATGCGTCAAGCTCTACGGCGGATAGGCAACTCAACACGCGTCGCTCGTAGCGGGTGTAGTCTGCGCAAGATCTCCAACATGTGGATTTCTGTCTATATTGATTCCAAAGGCGGCGTTCGGGGGTGTTATGGAATATTATTAGATTAGATTTTAATTGGTTTGGGATAGTGATAATTTACATATCCTGATCTAGACTTGTGGATTTAAGTTTAGAGACTTCCAAAAATTCTAATAATCATTATTATTTTCTGTCAGAATTTAATCTGATTACCTTTTAATCAGTATATTCCTTAATTTAAAACAACGTTAGATGTTGAATGGGCTAATATATTAATTATTAATTTTATCCTTTTGTTACGCTAGATATATTTCGTTCTTTCGTTTTGACCAGTGGCGGACACACGGGGAGAAATAAGAAAATTCCAAAATGAAAGATTCAAAATTAAGCTTACTTTTTACTTTTTCGTGTCTGGATCCGACTACAGTTTTTCTGCCCAATATTGGGCTACGTCTACACCCTTTGTATTTGTGAGCCATAAATCATCGAGGGTGCACTGTGATGGACAAAGTCTGCATACTCTACGCGCTATCTCAGAGTCTGTATTTCCCCACATTCACAAAGTGCGTCGCTGTCTGTCTTGATGCCCCATTTAATGAGATTCTGTTTTACAGGGGCAACACCTGTGCGTATGCGATTGAGTGCCCGCCAGGTTATCCAGTCCAGGTTCATTCCATTAGGTCGTTCTGGATGTAGGGGGAACAGTTCGGGTGGTTCGACGCTGACATTTCTCATAAACCTTTTCTTTGATATAAGTCGGCTGATTCCTGGCGGTTCGTCAAACCCGTATAATTGGTGCCTTTTATCGAAAGTTTGTCTGAACTTCTCCACATATTGTGAGGCGCATCTACGGTCGTCTGGTGATATGATTCCAGCTACCCGGTACCGTAGGGGTAGAGGGGTAGGCTTCATACAACCGGCAATTATTCTTCTTCTTCTTCTAATGGCGCTACAACCCTTAGTGAGTCTTGGCCTGCTTAAAAATGTTCTTCCATTCGGCCCTGTCGGATACTTTCCTTCGCCACTGCCTGATGTTCATGGTTTTAAGATCCCTCTCTTCGTCTATCCAACTTTTACGGGGCCTTCCTCTTGTTCTGTTTCCTTGGGGCTTCCATCTCTGGACTACTTTTACAGCTCGATTATCTGGCATTCTTTCTAGGTGACCAAGCCAGTTTAGTCTTTGTGATTTTACAAATCTGACAATATCTGCGCTCTGCATTAGTTCATCCAGCTCGTGGTTCATTTTAATTCTCCACGAACTATCGCTGCATTGGGCAGCGGCAATTATTCTACATGTTTCATTTAACGCCGTGGTGACTTGTTGGGCGTGTCTAGATCTACCCCAGACGAGACAAGCATATTCCCCTGTTGAGAAACGTAAGGCCTCAGCTGTTGTTTTCAAGACCTGGGGGTTGGCACCCCACTTGCTCCCTACAAGTTTCCGGCGAAGGTTGTTTCTCGTAGAAACCTTTTGTCTTGTGCTCTGACAGTGGAATTTATACGTTAGTGAACGATTTAGTATTACTTCAAGATATTTGGGCCTATCCGTATGTTTCAATCGTTGTCCCTCTCAAGAAACATTCAGTTTTACATGCGCAAGTTGGTTGTTGAGATGTTGAGATCAAAATTAAAGAAAACCCATTATTTATGTCTGTTATGTAGTTGGGGTTTATCTTTGTTATGTCTTTTGGTTGGTGTTTCATTGGAAGTCTCCCTGAAAGTTTCTCTCCCAAGGCAAATGTCTAGATTCGCCACTGGTTTTATCTGTTCAAAATGTGCTACATAGTAGCTGGTCTTATGATAGGTTCATACAATTTATCTTTTAGTTATATTGGAATCTTGCTGTCACAACATTCAGCTCGTTAGCATCTATCCTAGTTTAACTCTACTACATGCATCTCTTATGTTAAAATAGACTGTACTATACAAACAGCCTTTTCTATTCAAATCTCAAACCTCACCTTTGCGAGTGGTAATATATTGCCCGATACATCCTCTTAGAAAACTGAGTAGGTTATGGCGACCTTGAATTATTATGGGTAGACAAATAATTTTGCACTATTCTGGCCACGTATGGTCTCGAATTATCTTTCTGAAGCATAAATTCTGGATCAATATTTTTAGCAAATGGGACAACCTGTGGTTTAAGAACTTCGCTAAGGTACCGCTCTGTCGTCATCCGGAACTGATGTTCAAATAAACATTGCATTAAAAACATTCAATTACTTTGCTTTGCTAGTAACAAAAAGATTTTTATAAAACTCGGCCGGTATCCTATTGATGCCGGGTGCATTATTATTCTTTAGGCTTGTGAGCGCTACATCTAATTCCGTCATATCAAAACTCCCATCCATACTTTTATAGTCAATATAAGGCTTCTTATAACTTGTTGGTCCGACTTAAGTGCTGGATTTAGAAAACTCAAAAAGTGCAAACGAAATGTCTCTAAGGAAATTGATGCATATGTCGAACTATTTTTAATTTTAAAAACTTCTTTAGAGTCAAGTGCCCTACTTAGATCCTCTACCACTCTCATGGTATATTCCCCTTTTTGCTTTCACATGTTTGTTTATACTCTTTTTTTTCTGCAGATACATATCCCTCACATAATCCCCAAATATTTTTACCTTTATTTTTACCAAACCTTACTTGTCCACGTTTTCCATTACCGCCTCTCTTACCTCTCTGTTCGCCTACTCCCTCTATCTCGGCGATCTTCTTAATGATTCTTTGCAATTCTTCTACAAAACTTTCTGGCCTCAGAATGTTCACGTCTAGCACCTGAATTCGTTCCTCTATATTATTTTGAAAATTTCTTTCATCTTGTTTTGTCCACTTAAGTTTAGGTATTAACGGTAAAATGTCCTCATTATGCACCTGGTCCTGATCCCTCACCATCTTAAGCTCCGGGATTATTTCCTGATGGTCTGAAAAGTATTACAAATCTACTGAGAATTCCCACAATATCTGCACTAGTTCCCTTGAAAAGCAAGCCAAATTTTTTACAGAGTTATTAGAAGTACCTACAAAAGTAAATCCTCCCTCATGATCTACCTTGGTGTCCTATCATTTAAAACTACTATTTAGTTTTCCTCGCCAGATTCTATAGTCCTCATTTACCGGTATGACATGCTTATTTGGGGTCCGTCGTTCTCTGTCTCTCCTCTCGTCTTCTCGTTCGTGTTTCAAGTCCGGTGATGACTTGTCCCTTTCTTTAGCAATGCTGTATAACCTGTTCATCCCCTTGGGGGTTTCCCACTCTTCAGATGATCGTTGCTTAGCAGTAGCTACAGCACGCTTTGCTTCCCTCTTTGCTACCTTGTAGGTATCCTTATCTTCCCCTCTTTTAGACCTCTGATACCTCTTTCTTCTTCCTATCCTTCTGTTGCACTTCATCACCAAATTTCTCTGTCCCTAGGAGATCTTTACTAGCTGTTTTTCCTAGAACTTCCTCTCCCACTCGTGCCACAACTTCGCTGTTGTGTTACTACCAGTTATTTACTGTATCTTTTTCCTTAAACTCTTTCAGCACTCTACTCTTGAAGATTTTTGCCAAATACTTATTCGTTAACTTCTATCAGCACACCAACGTAATACTTTAACTTGTCAGAAGACCATCACCTACAAAATACTTTTGTCCAGAACCGGCCATGGGAGTGCCAAAAAGCGACCAGAATAAAGCCTGCGACTCGAAAGCACCATAAATCTCACTGGCAAAATATAGTCTGTCATACACACGGCAAAATTTATAGTACTGCGGAAAACAAGCAGGAATCAGCTCACAGGTATAACAACCTTCCTTACTGGACATGCGAGAGTCAAGGGACTTGTGCATGTAATGGTGCTGTTTATGAAAACTTGACTATAGACTCCGTAGCAAAGAACCTGAACCTGCCAGTCATATTTTAAATGACTGCAAGACTGTACTAGACCTGTAGAACCTGGTATAGGGTTCTAGAATCCTGGAACGCTTGTTATGAAGGAATGGAAGGTTGTTAATACGCCAGTTGCAGTATGGCTGTATTTTATATAAATAAATGGTATTGGATATATCTTAATGCCTAAATAGATTGGCCATATTTCTTATACGCGATATACATATTAACTTAATATGTAATAAATAATGACGTACTGAACGAACAATAATTAACACCGGCTTAGAAGAAATAGCGAACATAACCAGCTATGAAATAAGAATGGCCCTAAATCAACTAAAAACGAATAAATTACAGTTGAAATGTTGAAAATTGGTGGCAGAAAAGAACAGGTATTATATATTTTGTTTAATAAAGTAATTGATGAAGGAAAGATTCCTTAAGAATGGTACAACTCCGAAGTCATTCTACTATTCAAGAAAGGAGACAAAGCAAACATCGAGAATTACCGACCAATATCCTTGCTATCACATCTGTATAAATTACCAATTAAAATCATAACCAACCGCCTAACACATAAGCTCGATTTCTATCAACCTATTGAGCAGGCTGGATTCAGAAAACATTTTAGTACCATAGACCACTTGCACACCGTAAGAACATTGATAGAAAAGTGCATTGAGTATAATGTTCCAATTAATATGGCGTTCGTCGATTTCCATAAAGCATTTGATTCCATCGAATTATGGGCAGTGCTTGAATCTCTAGAAAATGCAGGTATAGATTCAAGATACACTAACATAATGAAAAACATATATGAAAATGCCACCATGCTAATAAAGCTGGACGAAAGCACAAAAACTAATCCCATAAGCCTACAACGGAAACTCTGAGATAGCGCGT
>NW_027313126.1:0-23546 GCF_040954645.1 Diabrotica undecimpunctata
CGCGCTATCTCAGAGTCGTTGAATATCCTTCATCTAGGAGAGTCGATGCTCGCACTGCCTCCTCCAATGACAAATTTCTTTGGCGGTTCATTTTGTATTTGATTTTTATGCAAATGAACTTCCAAACATGCATGTGATGAAAAATATCACAATAAAAAGCTTGTTTCTCTCACGAGTACTTTGCTTTAATCGGCACTTTTTATGAAAAGTTTAACTCATTTTTAGTCTAAAACGAAGTTTAATACAAATTATTGTTAAAACGGGACTATTATTAGCTTACATAACAACTGTCACTGTCAAACAAGGTTCATAGGCAACTTGTCGTACAGTAAATTATTAATAAATAAAGATTATTGAGAAAAATATGGGCGGTGCGTTAATTTTGTCCAGGAGTTTAGTTCTGAGATAATTCGCAAGTCTTGTTCGTCAATTCCAGTTGTTCTCAGATTTTCGATCATTTTTTGATGGTTAAAGCAGTCAAATGCTTTTCGATAATCAATAAAACGTGTGTATACCTACATCTACATTCATGTCTCTGCATCGTTGTTTTAACACATTTAAGGCAAAAAGAGCTTCTCGTGTTCCCAATCCATTTTGAAATCCGAATTGAGTGTCACTCATCTTAAACTCACACTTCTTGTAAAGTCGTGTATGAATGATTCTGAGAAAAGTTTTAAGGACATGAGACATCATGCTAATATTCGATAGTTATCACAGTGTGAGGCATTGGATTTTTTTGGTAACGTTACGAATGTTGATTTTAGCCAGCCTGTTGGTATTTTACCTGTGTCATATATCTTATTGAATGTTGCTGTTATTAAGTCGAAGCTTTTACTTTCGTTGTCTGGTGTCTGCAATTAATTTAAGTATTTCAACATTGATATTGTCTGGACCGGTGGCTTTTCCGTTCTTCTGAGCTTTTACTGCATAAATAACTTCTTCTTTTGTTATTTTTAGACCTTTATCATTTATTCGATCATCCGTGGATGGTAGAGAACAAGGTCTATCATCGTCAAAAAGTGTCTGAATATATTCTTTCCACCTCTCCAGTTTGTCTTCTGTGCCTATTATTATCTCGTTATTATTATTTCTTGTCTCTTTCTGTGTCTACCTGTCATTTCTTTCACTTTTTTATGGACATTAAAGGTGTCATATCTTTCCTGAAGTTGTTCAATTTCTAGGCATTTGGTTGACATCCAGTTTTCTTTAGCTTCTCTGCACTTTTTTCTAATGATTTTATTGACTCATTAACATAAACTTAGCAGATCTGAATAGAAAAAAGGTAAGGTTTGGAAATTGATAAACCTGATGTCATTTGTCTAGAAAAACGTTCAAATAAAAAAATAGTAGATAATTATTGGAGATCTTAACGCTAAAGTAGGAAATAACAGCATAGACAATATAACACAGCGATTTAAAGAAAACAACAAATCGCAACTTATGTTTTGAGAATAAACAACACGTTTTTACGCGCTATCTCAGAGTTCAATACTTGGCAGAAGGTCAACCGTCAACGATATACAAGACAATAATAAATAGAGAAATCATACCAAAACAACGTAAGAGTGAAAGTAAGTGGCTGAAAAACACTGAAAAAAAAAGGCTTTTGTTGACAGCTGCTCTAAATAGATGTATGGTAGTCATTCCTGCCCACTGTCAGATGTTCTTCAACCACGATGCCCTTCTGTGCCCTTGAGATCTTTTGCCTTCTATCTTGCCTTGTAAAATTAGTTGATACTTATCATTGCGCATCACATGCCCCGAGTATGTCATGTTTCTGATTTTCACGATACGCATATTTCCAGATCTTTATTCATACGTTGGATCACGTGTTGTTTGTAACATAATGGATATAGGAAATTCTGCGCATACGGCACCACATTTCGAAGGTTTCTAATCATTTGGATGTTGCCTCCGTCAAGGTCCAGGCTTCGACTTCATATAAAAGGGTAGAAAATAAATAGCATCTCAAGACTCGTGTTTTTATATCAATGTTGCGTCTATCAATGCGGTGTCTTATAGAAAATTCAATTGTAGCCGTTTTATTTCATTACCACTTTTATTCAAAATGAATTGTTTTATTTAAATAGATAGATATATACATTTATTGACAATGTTTACATAGTAAACACTACATGTTTATTACGTCACAATATAAATATGTCACTGATGTATACATAGGAAATAACTAAGAAATAATATAACTTATACAGTGAAAAATAGAAATATAAAAAAAAAAAATTCAGTTAGGTGTAAAATAGTTTTTATAAAAATGACCACACTAGGAACTCAAACAAACAAATTCCTGTATACTATAGAAACAGTGTTCCAGCAAGAATTGTTTTGCTACTTTTATTACTAAATTTTTTACAATTCATTGCCTTAATATTAATACTTTTGTTCAGGCTTAAAAAACAATTAAACAGATTATAATCTATTGTATTAAGTTGTGTAACACACAATCTGGAATATGGTATAATGATATGACTTTTGTTTCTTGTATTGTACTGATGTTGATCAGCATGTGTTTTTACATCTTGTATATTATTATGAACAGTTAAAAAACTTTCAAATATATATATTGAAGGTAAAGGAAGAATGCCATACTTTTACAAGGGTTTACAGCTGGCGTGATATTCCGCTGAGTCAATTATTTGAATTGCTGTTTTTTGAAAAGTGAAAATTTTATATGCATAGGGCGAGTTTCTCCAAAGAATGTCAGGATACTGACCATTCTAAAATAAACTGACCTAAGAATACCTAGAGGAAAACAACTTTTATTACTGTTAATTCTTTTTATTCATCATTTAAAAAGATATCGGTTGTTTTAAGATTCGCTGACTTCTGAATCTGTCTCTACTTGCAACAGTCTATCATTATTTTCCAGGATTCTTCACTACTTAGAGCATGTAAATCTGCTGTAAAACTATCTCCCCACTGCATCCTTGGTTCACTTTCAGATTCTTTGCACAGACAGCTTGACGACACATTGATCATGCCTCTTGACATGGTTGGCCCATCTAAATATTTCTATATCTGGCTGGTTATATAATTTTTCCAATTCTTGGTTAGTTCTCACTCTATATTGTTGTGGTGTTTTATTTAACTGGTCTGTATTATCTCTCTAAGAATTCTTCTTTATGAGAATGTTACTCGATTTTCATTTTGTTTTGTAAATATCCATGTTTTACATGCACACATTATTAAAGGTCTTGAGGTCTATGAGTGAATGGTAAATTCTCAATTTTGTGCTCTCAAATACATTTTTACATGTTGTAAGAGATGATCATGATCCCAAATATTGAAACTGATGAACCTTTACATATTTGTCTTATTCTATCCTGTAGTACATTTGATTCCTCTTTCTGTCTATGAATATAATACGATTTTCTTTCCAGAAGGTTTGGGAAACTATTTGGTGCAAACATCACATGTGAAAGTTTTTTCTCTAGTGTGTATTCTGAGTTTTTTTGAGATTTTTAAGAAAACATTTTGGAGTAAATTTTACAGTTAAATAAATAAATATTATGTTTGCCCAGTGTGTATTTTCATGTGTGATTTTAAATAAGAAGAACGTGAAAACTTTTTTGTGCACATATTGCATGGAAAAGGTTTTTCTCCGGTGTGTATCCTCATATGTTCGTTTAATTGACAATTTCGTGAAAATTGTTTATTGCAAACTTCGCACGTAAAAATATTTTCTCCAGTGTGAATTTTCATATGTTCCTTTAATCGCGCATTTTGTCTAAACTGTTTAGTGCAAATTTCACATGTGAAGGGTTTTTCTCCAGTGTGTAATCTCATATGTTCTTTTAATTTAAATTTTTCTGTAAACTGTCCATAGCAAATGTCACATGTAAATGGTTTTTCTCCAGTGTGTATTTTCATATGTTTTTTTAGTCGACAATTTCGTGGAAACCTTTTATTGCAAATTTCACATTCAAATAGTTTCTCCCCAGTATGCATTGCTATATGTTTTGTTAGTTGAGAGTCTCTTGTAAACTGTTTATTGCAAATTTCACATGCAAAAGGCTTTCCGCCAGTGTGTATTTTCATATGTTTTGTTAGTTGAGAGTTTCGTGGATACTGTTTATAGCAAATTTCACATGTAAACATATTTTGTAGAGTGTGTAATCTCATGTGTTCATTTAATCGATAGTTTTGTAGAAACTGCCTGTTGCAAATTTCACATGTAAATGGTTTTTCTTCAATGTGTATTTTCATATGTTCTTTTAGTTTACAGTTTCGTCGAAACTGTTTAGTACAAATTTCACATGAGAAAGGTTTTTCTCCAGTGTGTAATCTCATATGTTCTTTTAATTTAAATTTTTCTCTAAACTGTCTGTAGCAAATTTCACATGTAAATGGTTTTTCTCCAGTGTGTATTTTCATATGTTTTGTAAGTTGAGTGTTTCGTGGAAACTCATTATAGCAAATTTCACATGCAAAAGGTTTTTCGCCAGTGTGTATTTTCATATGTTCTTTTAACCTAGAGTTTAAAATAAACTGTTTGGTGCAAATTTCACATGATAAAGGTTTTTCGCCAGTGTGTGTTATCTTGTGCATTTTTAAGAAATAATGTGTTGAAAATTGTTTACAGCAAACATTACATGTAAATATTTTTTTGACAATGTGTTCTTTCATATGTATTTTTAAATTTTCCTGTGTTGTATAGTGTTTAAAGCAAATTTTACATGTCCAAAGCTTTTCTTCAACATTTATATTTCTAGTGGCAGTACAAGTTTCATTTAAACTTTGGTTAATTATAACATGTTCTTCTTTTAATACATCAATGGCATCAGTTTGTTTATCTTCACAGGAGAGACCTAAAATTATGTTTATATATTAAAGGAATATTACATAATAATGTATTATTGGATCATTACCTATACAGAATAATGAAGAATGTAAAATAGAACTGTTATTTACTTTCATTTACCTTTTTCCGTTTTTTGGGTCAATAATTCATCTTCTATTTCTCTCTTTACATGGCATTCCTTTAACTCTAAATCAGAGTTTAATGCGTTTAGCCATATACTGTGATCTAAAGAACCAACTTTTTCCTTTTCCTCTTTAATTTCAACTTTGAAAGTATCCAAAGGAACATTACATGCCTCATTATTATCTAGTTCTACTTTAATACAACTATTTTGACGAACTTCTTGCTTTATTTCCATTAAATTCAATTATTTGTAATTTTATGTAGAAAAAAAAATTTCTATCAATAAACTCCTTTTATGTTGTGTGTTGTGTTGCATGTCATGTCACATGTCATATTATCCACAGCACAGCACACTCCCACAGTACCAGTCACGTGTTAATAAATAAAACGACGATTGGCGCAATACCTAGTGCCAGGGTGCATAACTATATAACGTTCGTTGTCACTTTATGTCACCGCGACTCACATTTTTATATTTCATTTTCTATGTAAATTTATCCATCCATATCTATAATTAATTAATTTCTAAAAAGGAGCGTTTTAGCTCAAACCCTTTCACTTCCGACACCCTTAAGACCACCATAGACATCTATCTCCTCCTCAGGAACAACATCCACCGACGCAAACCACCAGTGAGAGTGAGATATAAGACAGCGATCAGCGATCAAAGATAACAGCCGACACCCAACAAAACAAACCACGTCCTGAAGAGATAGGATAGAATATTTTATGTCATTGTCATTTAATGATTTAATTCAAAAGCAAAAGAGATTCAAAAGTATTTATTCTCTTTTCTTTCCCTTATTCCCTTAAGAAGAATAAGACGCCATATTTTTATTTGTTTTGTTTTTTATAAATAGTGCAAAAAGGTACAATTTTAGACGATTTTTAATTATAAAATCAAACACATTACATGAAATAACAATGGAAACATGAAGAACTGATCAAAAAAGAAGATGTGTTCCAGTTCCAGATTGCATGGATACTACTAATGCATATCCATTCCAGATGCATACGCGCTATCTCAGAGTTTGCCACTATACTCTGTTTTTTAACCAGGAGGAGTAAACTAAAAAGACAGATTCACACCCAAGAAAGTTACTAGAAAAGTCACCAAATACATCTTCTTTTTTGAGTTTGAATAATAATTTTTCTAATTCACTTCCAATATATATTATTTAGTATTTCTAATTACAATAAAAAAATGTTGGACTGTTATGGAGAAGTTGAAGAATTTTTAGAGTTTATTTATCACATTTAAGAAGAAAATCGTAAAAAGAACGTATACGAAAGCGATGTATTCGTGATAAAATGATATCTAAAATCCAATGGAATTTTACAATACTACTGTTGAAGTCTGCTTATATTCTAATACAAGCTAAAGTAATGTGCTAATAAAATTAGCACATTACTTTAGTAAGTCGATTTTAACAATAACTATTCTGCAAAACTAACCTGTTGCCTGGTTTATTTTTGCTAGCGTGGCTGTTATTTTCATTCTAGAATTATCAATTTTGATTTGTTTATACATGTTTATATTGTATTGTTTCTCATTTAAAGGTATATGACCCAAATCTACCCGACGTTTTTTAGGTGTAGAGGAATATTTACCACTAGTACTTGGCATCGAATCCACATTGTTATCTTAATAACACTAATATGTCGCTAAATAGTTCTGAAAAGAACTGTTTTTTATATAAATACATACGAAATATCTAAAAATGTAAGGAATAACGCAGAAAATACTAAAAAATCGTCGATATAAATATTGAATTTTAAAATTTCACAAATGTCATTAGTGTCAAAATGTCATAATTTAGTGGAGTAAACTTGCCTGCGGTTGGACCAATTACAAACAAGCATTACAGCGCGGAAATTTTGAATTACTCCTCCTGGTTAAAAAACAGACCATAGCAAACAATACCGTTTTCCAAGTACACAAAATTATATGGATATGTTTGATAAATGGGTGAATGCTCTTAAGAGCTCTAAATTAGAGAATGCTGCAACAGAAACTATAACAGTTTTCATGTAAGCTCTAGTAATTTCAAAATGTTGGACATAGGGGCATTAAGAGAACAGCCCTCCCAAGTTTGTTTTTACTACGACCACAGTATATTGCTTTATAAAGAATTATAATTCGAATATGTATTATTTTTTCATTTATAGAAATTAGTTTCATTACCTCTATCGACATCAGTTCTTTGTTTTATGAGATTTCTCACCAGTAACAGTGAATACAGCGTGATGATTTTCTAATGAATACAAAGAATTAAATATTAAATTAATCCAATCTGTTGGATTCAACATAATACATTTTGAAGGATAATCAGTAGTAAATTATTTGGGAAACTATTGACAAATTGTCGAGAGCTTCGTAAACGCTAAATTTAGGAAAGTATTCATTATTCAGAAAATCTAATTCAATTTTAGGTCGCCACCAGTAACACCTTTTCCTATTTATTTTCGAGAAGTGCATTAAACATTATATTGAAACAAACGCTGGAATTTATCTGCGCGTGAAAAAATGGAACATGAAGAACAAAGAACCGGCGGCAGAGTGAACCTACTGATTCTTTAGAAATATACTGTCACGACCATGTAAGAAGACCAAGACTAGGCTTGTATTCACACAAAACTTGACAGAATAACAAAACAATTATTTAAATACTGACAAATTCTTGTCACAACTTTAAGAACACTAAATTATATTACACTTGGCTTGTATTATTAATATTTCTTGCAACATTTTTATAAATAAAGATTTTATTTTTTTTAACCACTTACATTTTAATGTAATGGGAAATAAATATATAACTTCAACACAACAAGAAAACCCAAATAGTATACGTACATATATACCTATCTTATAGAATAAGGTTTTTTTTTTGTTATTTTAGGATTATATTGATTTTCTTTTACTTTAATATGAGTTTACAATCCTAGGTAATTTTACGTGCCTTTTGAATTTACCGCCATGTTTAAATATAGTTACGCACCCTGGCACTAGACGATGCTCCAATCGTCGTTTTATTCATTACTATGGAACTGGCACTGCTAGGTAGAAGTGTGCTGTGTCGTATGTCATCAAATTTGACAATCCTTATCCAACTCAAGGTTAGTAAATAGACAGGTTGTCTGGTAACTTTACACCAATCAGCGTCGAGAATCTATTGGCGAAAATGACGTAACTGAGAATATACATATTCAAATTCATTCACTTTCCTGGTGGGGGGTTATATACTATGGTTGAAATGAACGCGGAAAGCAGCAATGATTGAAAATATATTGATCTATATATATTGAAAAAAAAAAATGCTTTTGTACGCCATCTTGTAGCACTAGTTCCGAGACGTCGCTTCAGCATTTTACTGTACTTTACTTGAAATTAACAAATAGAAATTGTGAAATTCTGTTTCACCCGGTACAGATTCTAAACCACAAACCATACATACAGGAGGGAGGACAGGAGTATGTATGGTTTGTGTCACAAACCACGCCAATATTGCGATTCTTAGGTTAGGGTTAGGTAAATAGTTAAAAGAATCAATAACAGCATAGTATAATAAACTGTGATAACAGTAACATAAAAGGCATAACGAATAATGTACCAGATGCAATAATTAATAAAAATCAATCCTATGCCACCAAGTATCCGCAATAATCGATGCTTTACCAAACAAACATATTTCTTTTGACATTATTTTTTATTATTACGTAAGAACTTTAAAATGTAAATTATATTTAAACAATAAACATTGATTAAACGTCCTTCATTGCGTAACCTAATTGTATACTTGTTATTTAATATCTGAAATAATATATGTATACATAGTTATTTTTCTTGCTCTATAATTTATGTAAGTTATCACCAGGTTCTAAAGGTTATTTGGTCATTTTACATCGTAATTATACTTTAAAAAGATAATACGACAAATGATATAATATTAGTTGAAGTGGAAAGGCAAAACCTCAGACAAATCTAACAAAATATACCTAAATTAAAAAGAAAATAAATAAAAAATGTTTAAAAATGGCGAAACAAATTGGACTAAAATGAGTAGTTAAACGGTGCTTCTCATTCATTCATTCATTTTGGCTTTACAACCCTGTGTGGGTCCTAGCCTCCCCAAGAATTTCTCTTTCTGTGCATTAAACGGTGCTTCTCTGTGCATTAAAAATGTGCCTGACAAAAAAATTGTTCCTTATTGAGAGTTTTGGATGTTAGTATCGTCCATTTTGCATGTAGGTTCCACAGTGAAAAACTAGAATTTCAGTTTCTGAGGAGTGTCTCTGTATAGATAAGTCCCATTCTGGTACTCGATTCCGACACAATATCCATTAGTGTCTGTCGTTGTTCTTCCGATTCAGTCAGTATTACCGTGTCGTATGCGTGTCTTAGGTTATTGATCACATATCGGTTGATTTTGGCACCTTCTGGGCCTTTCTTCAAAGATTATTTAATAATATGTTCCTCATAGACGTTAAATATAAGCCGAGGCATCCCTGAAGTACTTCTCGTTTTATTCGGTCATAGTTGGGGTTGCCATTTGCAGTACGTACACATCCATTATGATTCCAGTTTATATTGAGGATAATAATGATGTCCCGTCCATCGAGCCCGATTTCCTGTACAATTTTAATCAGTTTGCCGTTCTCTGTACGGTCGAATGCCTCCCGTTAATCAATAAAGCAAGTGTAAACTTTTCTTTAAACTTCAAAATATCTTTTCGTCAACCTCAGAATTACTTCCCTATTGTCTGTTTTCTTTCGGAAACCATACTGGGATTTATTAAAGATATGCATAGCATTTACTATGTTACTATTCTCTTACACGCCAGTCGTCAAAGACGAAAATACCACCGAACCTCTAAAAATCATACGAACAAGCTGAATTTTACCGACAATGCCAATTTTAGGACTCTTAAAAAGATCGAAAAAAGTTTACCACTTTTACCCCCGGGCTTTCCTCTAAAACCCCCCAGGCAGAGGGGGAAAACGGAAAAAAATCGATTTACCAAGAATCTGTACGTCGTAGAAAAAAATGTTTTAAATAAAAAATGTAGCTGAGATAATTTTAAACAAAAACGTTAATTAGCATTTTTTGGTTAGAATGAACTGTTCCCTCAGAAATAACGATTGAAGCGAATGGCGATTTTTAATGGCAGTTACGCGCGGAAATTATGCTCAATAAAATTTGTATCAGCTCGACGGTAAAAATTCAATATCTTTTGATCTGAGTATCCTATCGACAAAATCAAGATGCATTTTAAAGGTACAGAGTGCAGCTTTCGTATGCAGTTTTTGTGTTTTGCCGCAAATGAACTCAGTTTTTATAAAGTTGTTAAATAAATAAAAGCGGCACGATTTTTGCCATTTTTTATGATTCTCATGAGATCAATACAGTGTATCCCTTTCATTGACCGACCACTACAGAATTTCTACAACTAGAATTTAATTTTCAAAACCTATAGCATGAAATTTTAGTTTTGAGTTTTGGCAACAAATGTACGGCATTTGAAATATGCTTAAAAACCGCTGAATTTTAACTTTCACATTATAAAAAATCTAAAACGTTTAAAACTGCCCTTTAAAAAACATGGAACTGATTTTCAAAATCGCCGGTCGCTTCAATTATTGTTTCTGAGATAACGGTTCATTCTACGCAAAAAGTGCTAATGAACATTTTTGTTAAAAATTATCTCAACTACATTGTTTATTTGAAACATTTTTTTCTACTGCGTACAGATTCGTGGTAAATCAATTTTTTGCGTTTTTAACCCCCTAAGAGTGTGATTTTAGAGGGAAACCCTGGGGTAAAAGTGGTAAACTTTTTTGCATCTTCTTTGGGGTCCCAAAATTAATATTCTCGGCAAAATTCAGCTTGTTCGTAAGACTGACGACTGAGTCAGCATAACGATTTTTGCAGCGTTACTCATCGGGCTTATCGTTTTATGGTCCTTACATTTTTTGCCTTATTTCTTTCAGGGAGGACTATTTATGGGTAAGTTAGCCAGTCCCCTGGGAGCGTTCCTGTTTCATATCTGTCATTGAAGAAGTACATTAATTTGTTAACTGCTGTTTTGTAGAGGTTTTTAAAGTGTTTTCCTACTACACTCTTCTCCAGGAGCTTTGTTGCATGTTATATATTTTATAGTGCATAAAACTTCTGCGGTCAATATGGGGAGATTGTCTCCTTTTTCTGTCATCTGGTCTGTTGTCTGATTGTATAAGAATGATTGGTCATATTCGCCTATGTGAAGTAAAAAAATATTAAATACCTGGTAATACTTTTATATAGATAACAAATAAAACATAATAAATATGTTATAGAACAATAAATATATAACATATAGAATTTCACGTATATTAAAATAACTCAAACCAACTTATAGATATGTTGATTTAAATTATTGATATTATAAGATATACCTACATAAATATATAAACAAACCTTTTCATTATTACTTATCGTAAGAGAATGTCTTTTTTTTTATTTTTTGCAATTAGTACTTGGTTTCAGATAAATTCATCAAATATACAATGTTTGTATTAATCAGACTGAAAGGTTTATTTTATTTAATTCAAGGAAGTAAACTTCATGAAATATTAAAGCATATAGTAATTCAATAAGAATTAATAAACAGAATTTAAAAAGTATAAATACCTACTTATATATGATACCTATAAATATAAAGGGCTAGTTTTTTAAGCTAAGATACCAAGCTAGATATTTCGGTATTCTAGCCTGAGTTACTGTCCTGGCTTGGCGCATGCTAGAACGGTTTTGTTACGTTGTCTCTGTGGGCTTTTAATAATATTGACGACCAGTTTCTTTTTAATATCTTTTATTAAAGACCAACTAAACTTAATACATGATTATATCTAACGAGCCATCTTTTTCGCTTCCTGTCCGCTGTCCATCTCCTTCACCTGTCACTCATGTTAAGGTAGGTTTACAAATATTAAGGTAGGTTCACATAACATAACATGCCCCTTTTTTTTTACAAAAAAAACTAAACTATCCCAACAACCTAAATCTACCCGCAACACTACACTGCCGCATTACTCTTCTGAAAATGAAAACCTTTTTGGTCTATTTACAATTCGACCACTCCTGGTACAAAATTGATTACTTACATTTGGTCTATGTGACCTATTTAAGCTAACATTTAAATTGTCATAACTTTGATTTGAAATTGATGTATCGTTGTTCATATTTGGAGCCTCATACAAATTGGAACTAGCTGCTGTACTATTTTCATGCTTAACTATCACCTCACTATTTTGTCTACTAATTGTACTGGCAGGCTTTAATATGTGTTGTCTGTTCCTACGATAATGTACACCTTCAGGTGTTCTGACGACATATGATCTTGGAAAAGGACCTATTTCTATCACAGTAGCTGGTAACCACGGTGATGATGGAACCTTTTTATAAAATACATTTTCTCCAACAAACAGATTCGGTAAGTTTCTAGCTGACCTATCATGATATTCTTTTACTTTCCTTTCTTTTTCCTTAATAAATTTGTTATATTCGTCCCTATCAATTGTTTTTGGTATGAGTATTTTTTCACTAACAGGTAATTTCATTCTTAAATTACGTGACATTAATAACTGTGCTGGAGAATAACCACATTCTAACGTTGTATTTCTGTATTGCAACATTCCCTGATATGGATCAGAGCCTGACTCTATACACTTATTAAAAATATTCTTTACAGTTTGAACTGTCCTCTCTACCAAACCATTACTTTTTGGATAATAAGGACTAGAACTTTGATAAGTAATGTCCCAATCTACTAAAAATGACTGAAACTCTTTTGATGAGAATGGGGGACCATTATCAGACATTAAGATTAATGGTATTCCATGTCTCGCAAATATAGACTTCATTGTACTAATGACCTCTTTTGCTGAAGTATTATTTAAAGGCGCTATTTCAAAGTATTTAGAATAATAATCTACTAATAATATATATGTGACTTTACTATAATAAAAAAAATCAACACCAATTTTCTGCCAAGGCAAAGTTGGTATTTCATGTGGTAATAGTTGTTCTGGACTATTTGATCTATGATATTTAATACATGCTGGACACTGTTCAACTTTATTCTTTATATCTACTGTCATGCCTGGCCAAAAAACTACTGTACGTGCTTGTCGAATACATTTTTCATATCCTAAATGTCCTTCATGAATTATTTCTAATATAACTTGACGCAATGATTCAGGAATTATTATTTGATTTCCTCTAAAGACTAATCCATCCACAACATGTATTTCATGATTGAAATTGTAATATGGTTTAACCCAATTTATTTTTTGAACTTGGCCAACCTTCATTATAATATCTTATTATTGACTGTAAAACTCTATCAGTTTTGGTTGCTGCCTGTATTTCCATTAATTTCTTTGAAGACACAGCTAAATTGTTAACTAATAAACTTCCATGTATATGTAACTCTTCATCTCCACTATCAGTATTATCTGGACCTTCTACTGGTGCCCTACTTAATGTATCTGCGATGAAAAGAAATTTTCCTGGAGTATAGCTAACTTCTAAATCATAAAGCTGTAAGTTTAGCATCATCCTTTGCAAACGTGCTGGAACCTCAGATAATGGTTTTTTAAAAAGACTGACTAATGGTTTATGATCTGTTTCAACTTGAACTTTTCTACCATAAATGTATTGTTTAAATCTAGTACATCCGAACTGGATTGCATATAACTCTTTCTCTATTTGTGCATAATTTGACTGAGCCTGTGACAAAGATTTAGATGCATATGCTATAGGTTTTTTGTTTTGTAAAATCACTGCACCAACTGCAAATTGTGAACTATCAACTGATAATGTTAAAGGTAAATTGTTATCAAAATATGCTAGTACTGGCGTTTGACTAATCATTTCTTTAAGCGACTCAAATTCTCTTCCATGCTCTTCTGTCCAATGAAAACTAATATTTTTTTTCAATAACAACCTTAAATTTTTTGTACGCTCTGCTAAATTATCTATGTACTCACCTAAATAATTAATCATTCCCAAAAATCTTCTAATATCAGCTACACTGTTAGGAATAGACATTTGACAAATTGCACTTATTTTACTAGAATCTGGACATATGCCTTCTGCACTAAAAATATGACCCAAATATTTTATATCTGATAATAGAAATTTGCATTTGTCCATATTGAATTTTAAATTGAATTGTTTTGCCCTTTCTAGTACTAGTTCTAGTATTTTATTGTGACCTTCCAAAGTTTCACTATAAATTAAAATATCATCTATATATAAACAAACTCCTTCTATGTCTCCAACTATTTCATTCATTACTTTATGAAAAATTTCAGGAGCGCAGCTTATACCGTAAGGTAATCTTGTAAATCTAAACCTTCCAAAGGGTGTATTAAATGTGCATAGCTTAGAACTCTCTAAATCTAATGGTATCATCCAAAACCCTGACTGTGCATCTAGTGTTGAAAAATATTTTGCTTTTGCTAATTTTGACCTAATCTCATTAAATGTTGGTATAGGATAATGACATCTTTTTATAGCTTTGTTTAAATTACGGGGATCCAGACAAACTCTCAAACTTTTATTACTTTTTTCGACTAAGACTATTGAATTTACCCATTCACTTGCTTCATTGACTTTTTCTATTACTCCCGTAGACAACATTCTGTTTAATTCTTCTTTTAATTTATCATGTAAAGAAAAAGGTATTCTTCTTGGCGGTTCTATTATAGGTTTAATATTTTTATCAATTTCTAAGTGACATACATTAGGTAGACAACCTAGACCAGTAAAAACTTGTTTATTTTTCTCTATTATAGACTCATGACTTACTAGACCAACTCTTTTAATTAATTTTAATTTATGACAAGTATCTAGACCCAAAATTGTTTGACACTCCAAATTCACAATAATGAACTCAATACTTTCTAACCTATTCTCAATTTCACATAACAAATTTACTTTTCCTACTATAGGTATGACATCATTTGAAAAAGACTTTAAATTTATACATGTAGGTACCAGTTCTAACTTTTCTACATTAACCTCATTAAAAATTTTTATTGACATCACATTAGCTTGTGCACCTGTATCTAAATAACATACTACATTTATTTTATTGATTCTGGCTACAATTGACCAATTCTGATTAATACTATTCTGACTAATAGTTTTAATAACAAAACATGGATCACTTCCATTATTAGATGATTGTACTGTACTTTCTCTTAAATTTATTTTATTTACTCTTTTAGTTTGACAACATTTTGCATAATGACCTTGTTTTTTACAATAATGACAAATAGCTACTAATGCTGGACATTTATTTCTATGGTTTTCACCACATCTTTGACAAACTTTTCTTACCACTTGATTATTTTCACTATTCTTACTCTGATTTGCACATCCATTATATCTTGATTTAAAATTCTGACTCGTTACCTGACTTTGACTGTTTGTGTTCATACCATCTATGTTGTACCTTTGACTATCATCATTTCTCCCACTTGGACCTGGGACTTCATTTCTATACCTTGAATGATTTGAATTGTGACTCTTGTAACTACTATTTTGGTAAAAATTCGGACCTGGACCATCTTTATTCTTCTCTACTTTGTATACCACTGCTTCTGAATTTTTATTTAACTGTTGTGCTTGCATTTGAGTTGTAATTATATTTTGAGCAATTTGTAATACCTTTTCTGTCTTCAGATCTACTTCTTGCAATAGTTTTTGCTTAATTGAATGGTATTTAGGATTTAAACCAATAATGAACATGTCACACACCAAACTTTCTTTTAAAATTCCTAATTCACATGTTAAACTCAAATTCTTTAGACTAGTCATGAAATCTTCAATGGTTTCACCATCTTTCTGTACTCTAGTAAGAAAATAATGTCTTTCTACTGTTAAATTTTTCTTCGGGTTACAGTATTTTTCAAATTTCCCTACAACTTCTTGAAATGTTACAGTATCCATGTTAACCTCAAATGACTTGTAAATATTTCTTGCATCTGTACCAATATAGTGCAATAATAAAGCTACTTTTCTCGCATCGTTTTCTTCCTCTAAACCTGTGGCCCTCAAAAAAAAAATATTTTGAAATTTATGCTCCACTCTCCCCAGTTGTGTGCCAAATTTCCTTGCATTGACAATGGTTGGATTTTTTCATTTCCTATTACGTTACTTTTTATTTTTACAACGACAGGTTGATTCTGCTCTATAGAATCTTGTTCCGACATGGTTGAACTTTATCTTTTGACCGTTTTTAATTCAATTTCTTTTAAAACCAACCAGACCACCACGTGCTGTTAGACCATGTTTCGACTTTTGTATGACTATTATAATACTCGTTGCTATAATCTGACCTGAATTTCTTCTGACACCATGTTACGTTGTCTCTGTGGGCTTTTAATAATATTGACGACCAGTTTCTTTTTAATATCTTTTATTAAAGACCAACTAAACTTAATACATGATTATATCTAACGAGCCATCTTTTTCGCTTCCTGTCCGCTGTCCATCTCCTTCACCTGTCACTCATGTTAAGGTAGGTTTACAAATATTAAGGTAGGTTCACATAACATAACAGGTTTACATGTGGCTAGTAAATTATCAGACAGTAGCTAGTACTATTTTGCGAGATCAATAGAGCAATAAATTTACTGAAAATGGTAAATGTTTCTAAAAAAAAAATGTTTAACTGAAACAGTTACTTCGGAAACTGTGTCAAATTGCATTGGATGAATTAACAGAAGCACTAATGAACATAGGGTTCAATGGAATGATTCAAATATAGTCCTAAAAGAAACGCATGATAAAAAGAGAAAAATCAAAGAAGCGGCTCTAATTATGCTAAATGAGACCAATTGTGTCGCGAATTCCTCGGCAAAATGTAGTAGGATCTGGTTACCCATATTGAAAGAGGACGTTATTAAAAGGAAAATACCAGTATTGGTAAGTCAGTAACATATAGAGAATACATCATTTATGTTTTTTAAATAACAAACATATAAAATCGGAATTTGGTGTTTATTGAAGGTAAACTAAATGCACGATCAAATACTTACCATGTCGGGATAGTATTATGAGGTTTTTTCCTGGGTTTTCCCTCATAATTTACTATGGAATCACTAACAGGAGAATTTTTATTGTCATCATGGCATGTATTTGTATTTTAAAGACGAATTACATGTTATGATCTTTTCTGACGGATATTCTCAAGTTAAAGTTGATTTCATGTAATCGAATGAACTATCTTATAAGTAAAGTCGTCCCAGGAACGCAACTCAACAATATTGGCAATATCATTTTAAAGTCGTCTACTTTAAAATGTATAATGTATGTCTGAATTGTCAATATAGATGAGTCAGATAAAATTAAATTATTAGAAGAATTTTTCACTAAGTAACAAAAAACAAAATTTGTTTAATTTACTAATGTTTGTATTTTGAGAACGATTTCCGAAGTGGAAATTGAAACGTTAATAAACGTATTTTAACCTTTAATTGTGGCTTATTCCCATTTAAATAGTAATTAATTTAAAATGCGACAAGAAATTAGCTTCAGAACAATATATTATTACGCGCTATCTCAGAGTATGAATATTGCATTTTAACTTGTATTGTATTATTATATTGAATTATGTTGCAGTGTATTGTTTTTTTTTATAACAAAATAAACAATGAATTTTACTGCAGAGTATGTGTAAAAAAATTTTTTCATTCAACTCCTTTCATACATAATATATGAAAATAAAAATATACATTTCATCAAAATATTGATTCAATCCTTCATTTACTATACTCCTATTACAGGTCAAATGTTGTTTATTAATTGTTAGTAAGTTGTTATTAATTCTGTTTCTCTTTCTATGTGTCTTATGCTATGTCTTACCTATAGCATTACATATGTAATGATTGTGCAGATTGACTCCCAAATAAATTTGTAACGGCGAATGCGTGTATAGAAGTGTAACTTCTACCGGCAGTCTCACTGGATTGCCACACCCGTTTTTTTTTAACAGATTGTAACAATATATTTATTGACGTGACAACGTCTTAAATTAGGTTGTGACTCGGAGTCACTCATGAAAAAGTGTAACGCCCGCTCACGTCTGTTACGATGAGTCACCGAACGAGAGAGAGGCCCGCCGGACCGGCGAATGCCTTGCGTCTCTCTCCCACTCAAACATGATCGGTCCGCTGCGCGCGCAGCACTAGAGAATTAGGCGCGTTGAATCGGTGCGTGCTTGTGTCTCTGTCTTTCTCGAGCGTTCTTGGCGTTGGAAAACCGAGAAAGCGTCATAATACAAGTTCACACGTGTGGTTAAAGTATCGTCAGCTTTGTCTGTAGTGAAAATGTGGAGTGCTTAGATTCGTCATTTACAACAACTACAACAATAAAGGTAAATAATTGTACACTAATATTTCATTATCGTAAACTATGATTGATTGATTAATTGTTAGAACAAAATCACTCAAATAGAAATTAGTTAAGTTTAAGTTTACATGTACAATGTTTTAGTAAACAAAATATATTTCTATAGTTAAAATTTGTGCAATTCTTATTTTCATTCAATTCCTTGTTCCTATTGTGCAATTTAATAATATTCATATCAATAAATATTCTACCGAGAAAAAGACGTTGTCACGTAAAATCTTCGCCCGTAAAACCGACTTTACAGGCAACCGATTTTTTGTTGGGCATGGATATTTTTTTAGGTTTTTTGGATCAAAAGGAATTAAACGTTAAGGAATCTGCTGTTATCTTTATGAACAGTTAAAGGCTTTTACTAAAACCATAAAACTTTGAGAACATTTAAAATAAAGGTACCCAACATTAAGTGACTTTCCTCTACTTATAAGACACTATAATAGACGATGATGAACAAAACATTTTGCATCTCTGATATACAAAATTGTCCCTATTATCTTAAATTAAAGCAATAGTTTCTGACAAAGTTCTATTTTTATGCTATTATTTTAATGCAGGATTATTAGAATACTTTTATTCTAATGCAGGAACATCAGTTACATTGACAGAGTTCAAGTAGAATCTAAGGATGAGTTGTTATCAGAGGATATAACAAATCATGAATGGCTGGAACATTATAACTGTAATAGAGTACTGAGAATGTAATTTCCTAAATGTCCCACAAGCTCGGCCACTCAACAATTCTAGTTAATATATTCTATACTTAGTTATAAAAATAAATCTTAAACACAGGACTTACCTGTGGTTTGTTTACATCCATCTATTAATAAATAATGTCCTATATTCTATAAATAGAAATATTTTACTACATACTTACCTTCTTGATTTACAAATGTATTTTTTTGTGTTGTATATACATGTACATTTTATGTTTCGAACAGTGATCATATTTCTCTTTAAATGACCTTGTAAACAAATTAACTATCAATAACTTTAAAGGTTTTAAATAATTCCCATTTTACATTTATTATTACAATTGTAATCAGCTTATAGGTACATGAACAACTGTTCTAGAGTACCAGCGAAGTAGGAATGCTGAATCAGCCCTTTAACACGAGATTCCAGAAAAATGCAGATAAAGAAATTTGAGAACTCTGCTGACAAAGTGGTTAATTCAGCTTCTAGAATTACTCTTACGTCAGGGTCATAGAGTGTTGAGACTCATAACAATATTTTTTATAACCAATTAGAGTTCAGATATCAGGATTGTATTTAAATGAAAAAAGACTAAGTATAATATTAACAGAAAGGAAAAACAGGATACGAGAAATATTTATCAAACAATATGTGACGTAACTTCAACCAAACTAATAGAATCTTTTTTGAGGTCATATACAAGTAGTAGAAATTTATTTTCTAATATTTTAAATGCCATACCTTTTATTTTATGTTGTGTAAAGCCAAATTGAAAATGGAATTAGAAGTAATTTACTTTAGGCAAGATTTAACGGATTTTTTGCTATCAGTTTACTATCTTTTCTTTCTTAACTCAAAGTGTTTTCATATTATTTTTGAAAGCTTTAAAATTATTGCGATAACTCATGTAATAACAGTAGTTTCCTTTCATCATTGTAACTTGATAGTCTAACAATAATGTAATTACCACTACTTTTTTAATTATTTATATTATTATAGTCTCCTTGGCTGAAAGACTTTGTTTGGTGGTCTTTTGGTAAATAGTATCAATTAAGTATACATATTTCTTTCTCTAACAGTAGAATCAGAACAATGTTTTCTGAATTTTATGCACATAAAAAACTTTGTAAGGAGCTGTATATGAGATGACTGACTACATGCTCTGTTATGTCGATTTTTGATGAAAAAAATATTTTTCTATGCATTACCAAAAAATAGAGCTGGTATGGGCTAACATTTTAATAACAAAAAACTTAAAGAATCTTTTGAATGATCAGCATGACAGCCACTCATATTCTGAGTTCATTCAGAGTAATTCACATTGATAATTCATACAATCTATCAACAAAAACATATAAGATGAAACAAATAATACAGTGAGACTTTTGTTGAATAATTCTCCCCCTATTTAAAATAAAATAAACTTTAACAAAAATAAGTATATTTATAACAATAAACAAAAGCTTGGCCAAAATTGTCATAAGGAACTTTTACATTTTTTATTAATTTAATACAAATTATCTTTTATATCAAAAAAAGCTAGAAACAAAAACAATTTTCTAAGAAAATAAGTACATGGAATACAATCAAATACTTTAAATGCTGTTATATAAAAAGAAAATATCCCTAAGTATATCTTCTAAAACATCTTCTTTACCACTACAAAAATTAATACCATCCACTGTTTTTCTTACTTCTTCTAATTGATTAAGATGCTCAGGCCAGGCACAAAGGTCAAAATATCCAGGGCAATCTGGTGGATCATAAGTTCGTAGCTCCCTTCTTTCAAAACACTCTTCTTTAGTTAATGTAAAGTAATACTTCAGATCAAAAAATTGCAGCATTGGTTTGTAATTAAAAATACAAAAACCTTCAACTATTATAACTTTAAGCTTAGCTGTTTTTAAAATATCACAGATATAATTAATAGCATGGACTGGTCTTCTTATTTTTTGGAAATTGTGAATGACTCTCCTAGAACTATCATTCTTTAGAAGCAGGGAAATATCACGGTACATCCTTTCCATATCCAAACTAGTTATAACATCCCAATTAGCATGATTTAATTCCGGAATCCAAATGTGTCTAGGATCATTCTCACTCAAAAAATAATCATCTTGTGAAATAATTGTAGCTTTTGGTAACAAAGCTCTTAATTTTTTAGCTGTTGTTGTTTTACCACCACAAGTAACTCCGCTAATTCCCACTACTATTAACAACTCTGTACACTTTTGTTTAGACATTATTGATTTTTGAAATCTTACAGAATACTGAACGAATTTGTACTTACGAGAGTAATTTATACATGCAAAGTTACTTCTATTTGGTGTTATTTTGTTCTGGGATGTAAACTTTACGCAACTCTTGACTATTACATGATAAATTGTATACGCATTTTACAACAATTATATCGAGTTTTTTTTAACATCATTTTAAGATCAATTCGTATTCGTAATCATATTATTCAAAATTCAAGGTTAAAACTATCACGTTTTTCATGAGGTCACAGGCCATTTTTCATTAAAAATTACATATTTATAAGTGTATGACGTCATTGACGGTGTAGAATTTGTTTGACATTGGGTGTGCTGTGGTATTATTTTGTAACAGTAATCTGTTAAATAAAAGTTACTGTACTATTGTAATCACATTATAATTTATTACACAATTAAATAGATAAGTCAATGTTTACTAATTTTATAAGATACTTGACTCCTTTTTAAGTATAGAAGTACATATCACACAACACAGACTTAATTGTTTTATGGTTTTATGTATGAATTTTGACAAGGAAGACAAGACAAGTAAATCACAGCAAACTCCCACCTAGCAGTACCCGTTCCGTGATAAAGAGTAAAACGGCGATTGGCGCATTGCCTAGTGCCAGGGTGCGTAACTATATAACGTTGTTCGTTGTCTTTTATGTCACCGCGACTCACATTTTTATATTACATTCTATATGTAAATTCACTCATTTATATCATTAATTAATTAATTTACTAATAATTTCTGAAAAAGACCGTTTTAGCTCAAACCCTAAAACATCCGATTACCCTGAATATCTACTTCCTCCATAAGAACAACATCCACCGACGCAAACCGCTAGTGAGAGTGAGACATAATACAGTGATCCAGCCAGGGGTGACACCATCGAGCAAAAAGACAAGTGAGACTCAACAAACAAACCACGTTGTGAAGAAAAGACATCTAAAAAAGCATACCAAAGAAAAATAAACTAAACAGAGATAGAACAACACTCCTGCCTTCCAACCTTCTTCCTTGCATTGAGAAGAATAAAACGAAATATTTTTATTGACGTGACAACGTCTTAAATTAGGTTGTGGCTCGGAGTCATTCATGAAAAAGTGTAACGCCCGCTCACGTCTGTTACAGTGAGTCACCGAGAGAGAGAGAGGCCCGCCGGACCGGCGAATGCCTTGCGTCTCTCTCCCACTCAAACATGATCGGTCCGCTGCGCGCACAGCACTAGAGAATTAGGCGCGTTGAATCGGTGCGTGCTTCCGTGCTTGTGTCTCTGTCTTTCTCGAGCGTTCTTGGCGTTCAAGACACATTACAGCAGAAACACTTCCTTTCATTTCATATTTCTCCTATCATCGTCCTATCCTCAACAAAATCACTCAAATAGAATTTAGTTAAGTTTAAGTTTACATGTACAATGTTTTAGTAAACAAAATATATTTTTATAGTTAAAATTTGTGCAATTCTTATTTTCATTCAATTCCTTGTTCCTATTGTGCAATTTAATAATATTCATATCAATAAATATTCTACCGAGAAAAAGACGTTGTCACGTAAAATTTTCGCCCGTAAAACCGACTTTACAGGCAACCGATTTTTTTTTTATAATGGAAAATAAATATAACCTCAACATAACAAGAAAACCCAAATAGTGAAAAATATATACATAATAATTGTCGTATACAATAAGGTTTTTTTTGTTATTCCTAATATAGGTAATTTGACAAGCTTGTATATGTATAGTTACGCACCCTGGCACTAGGTGATGCGCGAATCGTATGTTTACTCATTAACACGGGACTGGCACTGCTAGTTGGGAGTGTGCTGTGAAATAAATATAACCAAATATGTCACATTTAAAAACAAAAAAGCTTATTGATAAAACTTTTAAAATTGCAAAATGAACGAATGGTTCATTCGATTACAAAAGGCCAAAAAAAACATGTATAAAACAAAGAGATCTCAAGAAAGTTCATTATGAATTAGATAAAGGACAAGTAATGGTAGAGGAATATAATATACAAACGGGTGTTCTGACTAGACGAGCGTGGAAACGATTAGGTATAATTTTTAATTTTGCAGTAAATTTTTGCTTAAAAGGATTCTTTTGAATATTGAATTCAGAAGTATATATGATACCCAATTTAAAACCAATAGCAAAATGTCCATAAATAATAGCAAAGCTTGTGTATATTT